>NW_026571140.1:21037330-21297330 GCF_026225935.1 Boleophthalmus pectinirostris
GGCAGTTTACCTAACAAAGGGAGATGATGGATTTACTATACGAAAAACAAACCAATGTTTAATTCACTTCTGAAGCTAATCAATACAGCTCTACTTTTGGATGAGTTTCTTTATTATAGTACCTAGCTGTTACATGTGGTTAAAGCAAAAACAAAATGTTCTGTGTGACTAGGCTCACCATGACCCACACCGTCTAATTACCTCCATACAATTTGCATATGCACTGTGTCGTCCTGCAGTATTTTCTTTATAGGAGGAAAAATCCATCACTTCTGGTGTAAATATTCTGCAAGCTGCTCATTAGCATAGCACTCAGAGCCCTCATGCTCAACAATTAATGTGATCCATTTGACTGTAGAGAGAGCCTTTATGTGTCCTGGCATTGCATTAACGCAACAAACACATCAAAAATAAAATATAGACACTATTTATGTGCAAGCAATTATTTAGTGGTGACAAAATGATTTAGTCATCCTGTCATTAACCCTGGGGCACAACTGTGCAAATTTCCAGCCTTAAATTGTCAAAACAGAAATATTGCAGCAATAGCTATGGTTTATGGCATGATTTAAGGTGTTATTCCTGTGCTGTCAACATTATAATCTTGTCAAATATGTTGTCTTACACAAATATACTTTTGTAAAACTGTTTATATTACTGCTAAAACAACTGCTGTACAATCCAATTTGATGAGTCCCTCACCAAGAGATTGAGCGAAGATACGAAATGACAAGGCCAAATGGAATCATGACAAGCAACAGACAGACTGCACAATAAGAGGAACCAGTCACTACATTACTATTTTACTCTAGATCATATTCTGTAAATGTATAAATCACAACAAATAGCAAACATCAGGCAGAACTCAATGTGTTCCAGAAACCCACCAAATAGTATGAACAATTAACATCCATTTGGCTGTTTTTTTTTTGACAAACATAATTTCAACCAAACCAGCTTTCACTTTCAGCAATTAAAGTACAGTACAGTATTTAAATGATTTAATTCAGTAATTGAAAAAGTTGAACTGAATAACTGAAATTGCATGAATTGTTATGCTGTAAATTAGCATAAAGACATCACCTTTTAGAATAGAAAAAAATAAAAATTAAATTAAACATCTGCTTCCTAGAATTTAATTTTATACATAAATTTTTAGTCTTAAAAAGCTTGATGGTCATAAGATGCTGAAGCAGTTTCTTACTGAGTACACAGCTACAGTACAACCAAGTGTGGTGGCACTGTATTGAAAGCCTTATTTTGATAATGTGAGGAGTAGTGACCTCAGCCTCCCCAGGGATCAATTCAAAACCCTAGTCACAAAAACAGCCAATTAGCAAGTGTGCCTGGCTGTCTTTAAAACACATTCCAAGGGCCACTCTTTCCGTTCACCATTTGCTTTGCCTTAAAACAAACCATGTGAAAGCATCTAAGTGGAAGGCACTTTGAAGCTATTATCAAAGTAAACATTTTAAAACAGTATTATGAGATAGTGCAACCTGTTGCTTTGAGTTCATACAGCATATAGAGTGCAGCTAAAATTCTGACACATCCTCCAAATATCAAGGAAAGTCTCGCCTTCAAAATCATTTTATGTCTACACAACCTCGTTGCAAGTGACATTATTCAAAACAGCAAGAGCAAATGTTAATGAGTTCTTATTTGCATATTTATTTTTTTCTTTGTTGAAATGTCACTGATTATTACATAGTATGATGATAAATGCATCAGCTCATGGAGGCTGATGTGTAATTAGCCATTAGGTGAAATGAATAGATCAATTAAAGGAGAGAAACCAGGATTACGAAAAATCAAAGCGAAGGAATGACTAAATATTACACAAGGAAACATCAAGTCTTACTAATCACATAAAGGTGTGTGCATTTACTCCTAGATCAAAGAGATCCCTCATAATCCAACATTTTGCTTAACCCCAAGGTACAAAACGCTAAAGACACCATCATTTGACAGAATAATTATTATATGTATATGTTAGAATATCTTGTGGTGTCACAGAGAAGATCTCTCAACTGAAATTGTTCCCATCAAGGATAAACAGACAGACTGTGATTTTTTTTTTTTTACTCACAAAAAAAAAGAAAAAAGGAGGTGCCAAGGGGAAAATGTTTTCACTTGGCCTTTGCCTTTTTCCAGGCCTAACTATTCTTCTGCCAGTGCTTGTTATTCAGAAATGAAGAAAAAAATGCATTACTGTGGACCAGATGGGAACATTCCACATGACCAAACCAATCAATCACCTTGGTGGGACGCAGGTGTGACACAGCCGTGCAGCAACACACCATTTCACAGTCTATCAGGCACAAACACATGGTCACCAATCAATGGCACCCTGAGGACCCATGAGGAGGGGTGCTTCTCCCCTGCCTCAGTGGTTCACGGCTGATGACTTCATAATCACACTTCTATTCTCTCTGAGGAGAGCGTGATGCTCTCCCTAATAACATCTCCCACCATGTGAACACCAACAGTGTAATAGACGCTAGCATGGTCACACGTATCAAACCATCACACAGACTCCTTATCAGGCCGGAACAAGCTTAAGCAACAGTTGCCTGTCGGGTTAAATCAAAACAGTATGTATCATCAAGACATAAACGCATGTTTGGCCGGAGATGCCAAACAACTTTTGAACAGTAAAATACAATGAGAGAGGTGAAGGACAAGGAAGAACACACATATGGTTTAGGAATGCTAATCCTACTCCAAGCACTGCTGGCATACTTCCCTACGCCGAAAACCCATACAACCCTCGGGCAGCGCTTCTTTTAAAGACAGGTCTGCACTGAATAAAACCAAAGCATCAAAAAGGAGTAAATCAAGTTAATACGTTTTTCTGTGCAAGAAGTACGCTTTAGTAGTGTCAAACAACATTTAAGTTTGTCTGAGCATTATAAGTTCATAAATTATGAGAAAGTCCCACCCTCAGATTCTTGGCAGTAAGCACCTCAAAGAGCCATAGTTCTCTCCACACTTCCCACACTTCACACTGTCAGGGCTGTGCAAGAGCAGCACAAAATGTCAGCCATTGTCAAGTGGGAGTATAGACAAACAAATGTTAGTGTTTTACAAACTGATCAGACCCACTGCATTCAAATCACTGGAGCCACATAGCCGAGTGCTCTCCTCAATCAGGATCCAGGGAAATCAGGAAGTCTCTGTTTCATTTTAGGACCTGTTTTAACAGTGGTGGTGTACTAAGCTTATAGTAAAAAGACTTTGTTACAGTGCGAATAAACATTTACTTTTTCAATAGTAATTCCAGTATTATATCAAGAGGCATGCTTCTATAGCTATACAAGTTCTCTAGATTTTTAAATAGGGCTCATGTTAGTGTTATGCTAAGCAATGATAAAGATAAAGACAGCAGCTGGCAGTGGAAACAACAAAGGAGCATTAATTGTTCAACTAAAAGTAATTCTTCTGAATGAATGATTTCCCTTTTAACATTACAGCATCTATTTAATAATCTGGAACATTTTTCTTGGCACCCAAAGTAAGCAACCCGAGGAGAAAGACATAACTGAAATGGAAAGAGGGGAGGGTGTATAAATGCACAATGGTCTAATTAAATTTAACATTATAAAATACAAAATAAAGATGTAGGGTAAAATTGGACAGCATGCTGTGAATGTGCATGAATACTGAAAAAAACAACAACAGCTATTTCAAAAGATATGAGAAGTATTTCCTTATAAAAAATGAGTCTCACATGAAGACACCTTTTCACGGATTATAAATTTAATCACGGCTCTCGCTGGCCCCTGCAGCTGCTTCCTAGAGACTGGTTATGTCATCAGACTTTGGCCAGTGCCCAGCTCCTCCATCGTCTTCAGAGAGGCAGCCCTCCAGGCCTCCTGAGACTACAGCTGATCCTCTGCAGCTGGGCAGCCCCTCCACTCACACACCAGGGGCACGGGCACCACAGAGCGCCCTGGGGTTGGGGGGCTGAGCTGGAGCTACCACATGGTTAAAGAGCGGTGGGCGGCACACGATCAAGAAAAGAGATTTGCACCCTTTCAGCTCGTCTTTAGCTCTTCACGCTTCACTGACCTCAGTAATAGATAAGCACACCCTGCAGCTCTGCATAATGACTAAATCAACTAAACTGTACCTCACCTCAATGTGGTGACTTCCTCTGAACTCTCTATCTTTGTCTAGAACAGGTGCCGTGGGCAATTGAACAAGAGTAATTTGCAAATATTGAATATATCCATCACAATAAATCCACATCACAATAGATTGTTGATCCGAAACTTGGCTTTGAACAGTTTTCTAAGAATGCACTAAAACAAAGAGTAACTAATGGGAGAAAACGCAAATTTTATTTTGATTATGTATTTTTTTGTTTGCCTTTAAATAGGACATTTTTACATCAGGCAGTACCGTTCATAAATGCCACAAATCTGGTGCCATTGTGTGCCCTGGTCCTGCCCTAGACGTTGGCTGCAGTATATTTTTAGTGACATAATTGCTTTGTATGGTGAGATTCCTCTCAGTCCACTGAATGTGCACATGTGTGTGAGGCACCTGTGACCCCAACGGCAGAGGAGCACACCTGAACAGCACCTGGCCACAGCCTGCTTTCCCAGAGGACACAGCATTAGCACATGACACCTGCTCCAGTAAAAACACACTGGGGATGGCAAGCAGCGCCGGGTGGGATTTGACACTTTATGAAAAGCCTGTTTAGGAAAATTTGCAAGTGAAATCTAAAAAGATGATGTCTATATATAGTCTTTTTTTTTTTTTTGTTTTTTTTTTTTTTTGTATGTGACAACAATAATAATTTTTTATATTGAATTTAGTTGCACTATGCACATTTAAACACATTTACAACAAATAAAAGTAGGGCATTTAAAAAAAAAACAACAACTGCAAACAACTGAAAAACAAACAAAAAACTTTTTTTTTTCTCCATTATGTTTACACTTACTGTTGCTGTGTATATGCTACATTTATTTCAAAAATATATTTTGATTGTTTTTTTCATCCAAAAAGTGTAAAGGCAAGTGTATGAAAAAAGGGGTCAAACCTCTTGAGAATGGAATCACCAATAGCTGTTCTGGAAGTGGTGCACAATAGCATTGACACAGCATTGAAGCATGTAAGACATGCCCTGTCAGATTCATTATAGTCACATGGAGGTACAGATGAGCTGATGCAACACGCATGTGTCTGAGTGTGTGTTATGATAGTATTAAGCTGATTACTTTTAATAGGAACCTAATGCTTCATGAGTAATGGCTGTAAATGTACATGGAGGTAACATCAACTCAGCAGTTTATTATTAGTCATATAGTTCTTTAAGGAAGAACCAAGAAAAAACAAGGTAGTGTGGTTCATACAAACTTATAAGGCGCTGTGTGATACAGAGTAGGAAACTTGACTTTGAACAGCTGGATGGCAACTCATCCAAAGTGTACATTTGTGTAAAGTAAATATTTTCAGTATAGTAATGGGAAATATGTTAATTACTTAAGGTCTAAGGTTATATCCCAAATCAGAGCACTTTTACACTCCATAAAAACAACCTCGGTCCATTAAGTAAATAATGACAAAGTCAAACATTAAGTAGCCTACACACACTGAGATTCAATCACTACACAATGTAATGATAAGAGAGAGCACAGTGCAGCTTTTTCAGCTGTACCTCAGAGCTTGGGGTAATTGCCCAGATTGCTAGAAATCAACCTCCCCCACTGACTTTCTCTCATCTAGCTGACACAACCAGAAAAAACTCAGCAGGTAATGAGATCTAACCATCCCTTGTCGAGGCATGAACTGTTCACTATCATCAAGGCTAAACAAGGAAAGAATTAAACCTATTTTCAGAAAAAAGGATCTCATACATTACAGAATCATCTCTGATGAGTCCAGTAGTCTCACACAGGCCATCTATCTGTGACGATATCACATGTATGTATGTTTTACATTCATCACTGTTGTATTGTCAGTAAAACTATTACAAGTGTAATAACTTGTGCATCTCTCTTAATTTTTTGCATTTGCACATAAAATCTGGGTTCTCTTTTAACCACAAACAGCTTACCACAGTGAGCGTTAAAATGTACAAGATACAAAATACAACCACAACTAACTACATCATAGTCGTAGCCATAATCATTGAAGGTTCCCATGCCGGGAAAGGGTGTGTTTGTCTGCAGTAAAATCTAACAACACAATCATGTGCCTCCCACCTCTGTGGCATGCACTGGGTGACGTGTATAGTAGTAAGAAGATTGTGGACCAAGAGGGACAACCTTGGACACAAGAGAGCCAATCAGATCAGCCCCAAATACACACACACACGCACACACAAAGTGGATTGTCCTTTGGGGGGCAGTGAGCTGTCATGTTTTCCTGGCATTCAGCAACACCATTTTTCATTTGTAGGTCCATAGACATCAGGACTCTCTTGAGAAAAGGATATGACCTATGTATGCGTTCAGCGGAAGTGGTCTAATCTGTTTGTGTTCTTACACCAGTTTAAAAATGCACTGTTTATTTTACAAGCAAAGACAATGCAAATCTTTACTACTTTTCAACTAACATTTAAACACTGATACCAGGTTAATACAGAAGATTATAACACTGACTTTAACAGGAAAAGTACTCACAAATAGTAAACAAAAGTAAACACATAAAGACTCCTTGCCATTAAGGTTATGAACTGGGAACTTCCCAAAAGGAACAGTACTTTGAATAAGAGGCAGGAAGAGCACTGAATGTGGATAAATCTGAACATCCAACTAAGGATGTTGGTAAGGTCATTCTCCGGAACTAGACCTGCACTTAATATTCAAATACGTCATCGAATCACTTTGGCTTACCCAGCATCTTTTGTGTTAGAGGACATTGGAAAGAAAGATCTTACGGGTGGGATGAGTATGTTTCTGAAAATACGCAGGTGCTTGCTGTAACAAAAGCACTCAGCAACATTTTGTTCTTCTTAAACATGATATATGAGATCACACAGTTGTATAGGCTAAACTCCGCTTTTATTTTCGGACCACGCACAAAGTCAATATACTATATACTTAGTATATTGAGACATGTGGGCACTCAAGAGAAAATTGTGTTTCTAGTATCTAGTATCACTGCATATCAACCCACCTCATGGTAATTATTACATCATGTCTAAGTTAACTAGAGAAAAAGGTTAACTTAACTTAAAAAACTAAGAAAAAACATAAATTAATAAATCAAACAATAAACTACTCTTTTGAATATAACTTTTTACCAAATTCTGGTTTCAGTATATATAAGTAATTACAAAAAAGTAATAAAACAATATAAAAATTGTATATATCTTGTGTCAGATTTACTACTTTCTACCTTTTTAGTACAAGTTGCTATAAGCTGTCTGAAAATCCAGGGGACAGCTTCTCTCTATGACAGAAAGCTGTAGTGATGGCCGTGAATTCTCGCCCCGAGCAGGGTCATCGCGGGAGGAGGAGGGGGAATGGGGAGGGGTAGTAGGAATATATGGAGACAGTAGGAGACAGCGCTCCCAGATGCATATGCCTTAACCCCAGTAGACTATTTTTCCCTGACTGTCTTCCCAGCACCAAAGGACATGTGTGGGGTGAGCTGGTGTGAATCACTTACCCATTATGCTGGAGCTCATAAAAGGTGTTGGGGACAATCCTTCATGGGGCACTAATCGACTGTCACTCAAATGATCGCCGTAATGAGTGCTGTCAGTGAAACCCTGGGGGAAGAGATCAGAATATTAAGCACATTACTGGACAACTCCTAATTGAGTGCTTTGGTATACTGATAATTACTACAGAGGAAAGCACCACTGGGCGGCTTTGTCAAAAAAACTGGTCCAATGTACTAAGAAGACTTAACAAAAAAATTAAGATGTCCATAAAGCAAACATATAACACAATAATGACTGTAAATATGATCATACAAATGTTATTTTTATATTTTACTCAATTATCATGTTTAAAGTTATTTATCAATATGCATGTATAATTTCAAATCTGCGTTGTTTTTTTTTTTTATATTTATCTACATTTTGAGCATATTGTTTCCTGCATTGTAACAAATAGGTCAGATTTCTCTTATAGATCATCATCTCAATTGAATGTCTAATACTGTGATCACAAGAGTTGATCTATGTAAAAAAAAAATTTAATTAATGCCAACTAGATTGTATGTTTTGTTCACACACAAAGATGAAAGACAGCAGTACACAGACAGAAGCAATGGAAGTTTCAGAAACAGAGGAGGATGCCCACATCATTTCCAGTTACCTGCAGCTTAAAAAATTGCCTTTTCTCCTGCAGCTTACCAGGGCCCTTTTATGACGGTTATCAGCTGGAGGGGCTTAGGTCTAAATAACGGTCACAGTATGGTTTTGGAAAACTCAGGGTCCCGTGTAATAAAAGATACTCTGTTACTGTGCTAATCCCAAGCCCTGTGAAAATCCCCCTGTGCTCCAGTAAAATACATTTTCGTAAACTACATTAACGTTCACCAGTGGGACGAAACAGCAAAGGGGCTCATGTATAGCTACTGACTGATGTCCTATGCATTCAGTTTGATGTGAAAAGTAAACCTTTCTCTATTATCTATCTTTTCTGTTTGTTTGAGTAATTTCAAAGGCAGTGTTGTGCTGCATTGAGGAAAACCTGAGAGGTTCACTATTGTGTCTCTGCCAGACCGCGCACACTGTTAATCACACTATGAGCAGAGTCAATAACAACAGTAGTCAACAGGGAAAACCAATGCATCTTTTTAGACCACTGTCTTTTAATTATTATTTATTATTTATTTATCATTTTATCTTATTTCATATCAAAATAAGGTAAGATAAGTAATGAGTAATAATGTAGTACTTGTAATGATTATTTTATATTAGTGATAGTTTTCTCTTTAAATTTGACTTCAGGGAACCAATGTGGTACTCTGTCTTGGTTGTAAAAGTATCAATGGAAACAGCTTCCAGCATTTAAACTGGCCTACATCTGTGTGGGATCCTAACACACAGTGTCACTGGGCCACAGGGCTGAAGAGCACTAGTGGCTAAATAAGTGACAGCTAACACAGGCAGCATGTGGCCAAGAGCACATGCCTCATCCTCCATCAGTCGACAGACTGTTTAAAGCCAGCATTTCCTTCATGTACTCGTCCCAGGTGAACCAGTGACTGCGTGTGTTAGCCTGGGACATGATGATTTGACCATGATGGATGCACTTGAGGTCGAGAATCAAGTTGGGGCAAGGCGCTAGGGAAGTGGGGGTGTGCCTGTCAGACCACCAGCCTACAGCTACAGCTGCCCAGGATACAGACTCTGGCTGAGAGCCAAGGTCAGCGCGACGGGCTTGGGACTCTTCACAGCCCACTGATCACAAACTTACAGCTCACCGGCTCAAACAAGCTCAGGGAGGGCTCCAGTCTCTTTGTAGCTGACAAGAGCTAGTGCTTAAGCACTGATGTACTACTGTTCCTAGTTGTCAGGCAGTAGATGTACAAATAAATTGTGATCATACATGCTGTATTTGAATTGTGTCCAGAAAAATCCAGGTTTCATATATGAAGCTGAAAATTAAACTAATCAAAATTTCTATGTATGTAATTGAACACTCCACTAATATAATCTATATAACATAAATATTCGAAGAAACATGTTTCTAAACTGCCCGTGTTCTCCCTGCCTGGGTGTAAGGGACTGTACAAATCAGTCGGCGTGTGCAGCTGTGTCTGAGTGGCATGTGCGCGTATGTGTGCACGCCTTATGGAGGTGCAAACAGCTGTCTGCTGGCTGATGCTGTGCCTTGCAATGTCAGAAACATTCATTTATATGCACCTGGAGCAAAGATATCTCAAGCGTCTCTGTCTTATAATTCAAATCAAGCTGCCTGTGTTACCATAGCCTGTAGATGTTCATTCGGGAAGGGCACCAAGAAATAAACAAGGTAATGCGGCCCGAGTGGCTCTGACATTTAACTGAATTCTAATGGAAAGTGACAGGAGAGTGACATTAAATGAAATTCATACAGGGCATCGAGAACAACCAACGTGTGAGGCGCAAACAAACAGGCAGTGCTGTTCACACTTGCTCACGCTCACAGTGAAATGATCCCAGCTAAACAAACAACTGAGTTTAAACAGGCACTCGCAGACCTGCGCCAAAATCAGTGCATTTTACAAAGGGAAGTTGTTATGATTGATTGCAGTCATAAATTATAATGTAATGTTATATGCTTCATCATTCATGCAAAAGGTTGGAACAGTAACAAACTAAAACAGTATAATAAAATAATACAATGTATAGGTGGATATAATATTAATACAATATATTTATACAGAAAAATGTTCTATATCTTTTTTTAAATAATGTATGTTATCACTTTTTTTTTGCTGTTGCTTCAGTTTTGACAAGGTAGCTCTTAAAGTAGTTATGAGACCGCCTGAGTGCAGTTTGCATTTTATTGTCCAAGAACCAGGAAGTGTGCTCTGTCGTACTTATAAAGTCATAGCAGAGAATATAAGGACTGCAGAAAAGATGGATAGGAATGGTGCTGTAAGTGCTAGCAAAGAGGATTTACTAGCCATGCTAACTGCTTTTGGAAAAAGCAACTGGGGTGTATTTTTTGAGGATTTTTTGTAATTTAAATTTTACTTTATTTGGTAATTACTTTCATCGCCCAGTAATGCAGTTATTAACGCAATTACTTTAGGGGAGAAGTAACGGGAAATTCTACCTAATTCCTTTCTTATAGGATCTTGCCAACAGTTAATATAATGCTTCTCCAAGATAAATCCCGTTAAGAATTGGATGGGAGGCTAGCTTTTTCACTCCACTTTTCAGGCCATAGTTATATCAAAAGATGTATTGTTGTCCATTCCAGTTCAGTGGATGTCAGTGATCACTGCTGTTGTAGTTACTGGTGTTTTATACAACACGAAGGTTGTGTTATTAAACCAATTCCTGTTTATAATAGGGAAGGATTTAAACCTTTGGATGGATCCTATGATGGACAGATCATCCACTAGGTTAGGCAGCGTTGTTGTAGGTCACTGTTTTTACATTATTTTGTGAAAATATTAATAAATATATTCATAAATGAAACTTAGAGAATAAAATAATACTGATACTGGGATGTGTTAGGCAAGTGAGAAATAAGTTTAGACTGCTGGAAAATGTCTTAAGACAGTAAAAATCTGGTGCAGCACCAGGCAGTGTGATAATCACAAAAAATCAACAGTGCTTTCGGCCTCAGAATAGTGGCTCTATTAGAGGATAGAGTGCATGACTGATTAACAGGTGAATCTAAAACACAGTGCTTTGATGATATGAGTGTTAAATGATATGTTGTGGAGCAGAAAGGCCATTCACTGGCGTTAAGTTGAGGGTCGTCTTACCCGGGAGGAGTCATACGAGGGACTGGACTCGCCACCTGGGGCCCAGGACGCTTGGTTGGCTCGTTCTTCCAGACCTGTCAAAAAAAGACACGCACAACTCACTCAGTCTGGAGCGCCTCTTAAAGCATGCCCACCCTCTCCCATACAAATAAATGGCATTATATTTACAAAAAAGCTGCTGCTTAGTTACAAACTTGACATTGAAACAATCAAGACATCCCCAGAGGATTATGAATGTACATGCTAACATGGGAGGAGGAAGAAGATAGTGCTTTCCTTTCCAGAAGTTGACCCCGGGCTTTAACAACACATTCAAATATACAACAATGCCAGATACACCTTCATCTATCCTGTATCTGTATGGATATCTTTGATTTCATTTTTAAAAAAGTTTTGGATTTTTCTATTTTTAACTGCGCTATCCATATCTTGTTCATTGTTGTTGAGATAGCTTCGAACAATAAACAACATTTCCATGATCTGGCAATGATTTATTACAAACAGCTGAGGAACAAAAATGTATAAAACTAATTCTCCCTCTATTTCTCAAAAGTCAAAGTGAAATACAAAAACCAATAACCTTAACCCAACAACAGAGACAGACCATCTGGCATATGCAATTTTCTCAATCGAATTTATCCCATACAGTGTATAAAATGTTTGATGCTTCAATTCTTCAAGTTATAGTCATAGCCACTAAGCAAACAAAATTGCATGGAGGGTAAAGCATTAACATGTCCCAAGTTATTGATTGTACCACTTCTGATCTAATTCAAGAAAAGCAATACCTATTCTACAATTTAAATTACATAAAAGTAACAGATTTATAATACACAACTGTTGTTTAAAACATAGAGTAACTACAGTTACACAATGTTTCATTTTAAAGTGATAACACATTTCTTTAGCTTGTAAAGTTGCTTTAAGTGAATGGAAAAGTCATGAGACTATACATTGTTAATTTCTTACAAGGTAAAATTATGTTGTGAAACCTTTGATCAAACTGTACTCATAAGCCTAAAGTCAGTTACATACAAAAATCATGTAACTTTGCTTTACTGAAATGTTTAGATTGTTGTTTGTTAGTATAAGCTGCTTGTTGCTCAAATGTTAGTTTAGCCAACACTATATGAGACCACTACACAGCAAATGTAACAATAGTGAGACTGTTTATTCTATGGGCCAGTGGCTGTCATCTCGTCTGATTACCATCTCCTATCGGGGCTCAAGGGCCCTCTCTCTTCTTCGAGCGCAGGCAGCAACACAACAAGATTACTCACTGACACAGAGCTAAACAAAACACACAAATGGACTGGCTCTAACGCACGGCTAATGAAAAAAGAACAAAGCTTCTCTGTGGTAATACTGTATTCCAACACATATTGTTTATAAGCAATTCAAAGCAAAAGCTAATCTAACTATGTGAATCTGCATTAAATGATTAGGATAAAGATAATGGTATAATGCTATTCTTACCAAGCACTCAAGTGTTAATAAAAATATTCAAAATAGCATCACAGAATATTATGAGCTTTTGATTTTGTTGTATAAAAATTTTATTTAAATATAGTAACATTCTGAATGAAATATTTACAGTGTCCTCACATTTGGCTTGATTAGGTCAAGGTTAATGTAACAGAACCCACTGGACATACAAGCAACAATTATGGGGGAATAATTGTATTATAATGGTATTAAGAGCAGGTTTGTCAATAAGAAATAAACGGCTAACACACTTGAGCTTCACCGATGTTTTTCAGAAAGAAGTATACAATCACATGGTTAAAAAAAAAAAAAAGAAAAAGGAGGGATGAAGATTTTTTTCTGTTATGACATTGGAATAATTTTTGTATCAAAATTTGCATGTGCTCTCAAAATGTTTTGTAAAAATTTAACAAAATACTATGTTCTGTCTGGTTTATGCCTACATTTGTTAAGTTTGGATGTCGCTGACAAGCTTCACTCCAGATAGAACAAAACAAAACACTACATGGCACTAAATGAAAATCCTCTATTTAGCAGTGCTCATTCAGTGGCGGCTTCACTGAAGAGTCAATGGCCTCATCAAACCTGCATCATCAACACAGCTGGAGAGAAGCAGTGATGAATCTCGGTCAGAGGCACTTTGGCTATTTTTTCCCATCCCTCTTCCTCTGGCACACATCTGAAGGGTCTTGCCAGTCCCACTCCGGCTCAATTATCGAGCTGTGCCCAGCTGAGATGCAATAATCCAAACTCTCATTCCCGGCAATTTCCACACTTGTGTCTGCACAGTCACTTGCCTTATGTTCACTATCACTTATGGAGGTGCCTCTTCCCCACCTCGAAGATTAGAGACACAGGACCACATGCAGCATGACGAGTCGGGGGATTAGGAGACACACTTCTGTGCTTGACTCAATAATGGGTTTACTCCTAGATCATTTTGTTCTGATACTGTATTATAAAAATTATTTAACCACAATAATAGTATGTGTCTAATTTGGGTTTACAGGACAGGACATCGAAAATCATCATCAGTTGCAAAAGTATGTAAAGATGATGAATCAAAAAATAACTGCATTCAGTTTGTGAATGAAAAGCTATATTAAACTATTCAAAAGAATTCATTTGCACATCTGTTTTTCAAATCTTTTTTAGAACGATTAGTTCATTTGAGTGGATATTTTGGTATGTTGAGGCTCATTCCACAGTGCTGTAGGCAATAGCTAAACATTTCAAAAAGGCTTCTGTGAGTCTCTCTCTATTAGGTGTTGGCGATGCCATTTACATGTTGCACATCAGGTGTGTGCCGGCGTGTGCTGTGCCACCAACCTGGTTGTGTGCAGGTTGGTGGCACTATCACTGCATATTCTACAATGGAATGCTTTATTTTTAGCATAATTTGTGGCTGTAAGAGTTCTTGGATAACTGCTCTATACAGCTGTGGAGAGGAGTAAGCTCAACTAGTCTTTTATAAGTATTTGCCAACCTCTGTGTCTTAAGGCACAGGGGAGCGGGGGGGTGTTTTTTTGTTTGTTTGTTTCTTTGTGAAGCATATGTTTTAAGTCTACATGTGTTTTATGTTATAATATTGTGCCCCAATATCATTACCCCATATGAACCAAGGCCCGGTGATCATGAGCCAGGACATCAGAGTTAGCAGGACGCTCCCAGTGATAGCAGTGAAAGTAATATGTAATGAGAGATATGTTAACCACACATAAAACTGAAGCTCCACCAATTAGGATCTCCATCCCAACTCCTTTGTGTCCTCCCATCACAAGATGGTTCAATAGAAGAGCAAAATAGCATGTCACTTCCCTACCTCACAGTGATCATTTTGATCTGTTAAGTTTGGTGACCAAATGGTTCCACACTTTTTTTTTCCAGTCTAGAATCTGTGCCATCTTTCATCGACTGCAGAAACAATCTGGTCCAATCACATTCATAACCAGGGTTAAATAACTAATTGTAACAAATGAAAAATGTAAAACAATACAATAAAAAAAATAAATAAATAAACATGGATCACATCTGTGCCCCAGATTGAACTTCATGGTTCACTGACAGTGGAGCATTTACGTTGGCTTTGTTAGTCACATGTGAATATTTTGTTAACTCTAAGTCAGAAAAAGACACATTAATTACATGGTGAGTTCTCTATGAAAATGTTAAGATGCCCAATTATATGGAAGGACTATGGGGAGACAGACCAATAGAGGAAGGATATGCTTTTATTATTGAGCAAATGCAACAGTTACAAAAATACTCTCACATGCAATTGCACATTTTAGACATGAAAACTAAAACATTAAAAACTGCACCATCAAAAGTGGAAAATTATGTAGATGACCTTCTGCCTAATAATCAGTCCTGTACTTGATTAATGAGGCTTATTGGGTCTGGGTCTGCAGCGGTTACACATTAGTGATGATCAATAACAAACCTCAAGCCAAGGCAAACAAAAAGTTTTTATTGCTATTCCAAGTCATTTAATGCACACAGCACTAATGTATATTAAAAACAGCATATAGGCTCCACACTAGATTTCAGACTGAATTCTGCACTGAAAGCTCAAAATACATTAAGTAGGAGTAAGATCTCTTCTAACATTGAATCTCAAGTCTAATGTGGCTTCAGTCTTGTTGTTCAGCTTCTACTCAGAGTCTTTGGTTTCACAGCCAACTAAAGACAACAGTGCTTTGTGAATGAACACAAAACATGCTTTCATAAAACCAACATAATGCTTGATTGTTGACTTACTCCAGCAGCGCACCAGACAAAAGAAGTTTTGCGTTAATATCCATTTATAGCTATAGGAAGTGATCCCAACACAGACAGCATAAACACAACAAAACCAACATCAAAACATACATGTAAATATGGTCTAAAGTTCAGTCAAATGCAAAAAAAAACAAAAAACAAAAAAACACCAAAAACACCAATAGCAAAGACGCAGTGAAACAAGCCCAAACAAACAGCTACACAAAGAACTTGGTCGTCAGCCAAACCTAAAACATTAATTAGAAAAAATGACTACACTGTGTTTCGAGAAATCTCACTATAGAACACCTATACTGCTTTAACAGACAATAGGCCTAAATGAAACATCTGTAATTGCCAAGAATGTAGTTATAACCTTTTTGAATGATTGTTTGACCTGAAGACCCTCATTAAACAACTGTTTTAACTGACATTTTGACAGATAAGGGAATGTTCTGTCCATTCCCTTCATTGCTATAGTGGTAACTGGATCAATACAAGGTGTCAATTTACAGACACAACTCCTGCACCAAGTCATTACTAGAGCTCTGCATTACAATCCAAGATGAACACACAGGTTTTGAGAGCCAGGTGTGAAAGACTTCCCACAAAGAGATGGGAAAGAATCATGTAACTCTCTACATAAGCAACTTTAAATGTGTAAGTGTGTTTTAATAGATCGACGAAACCAAATTAAAGGACCTGTACGTTTTTAGACATGGGACAACAAGTTCCTACCTGATGTACTGAACTGGCTGCTTCCCAGTGTTGTAGGCCTGTTTTTCCCTCCATTTACAGGTGGCGAGAACATCTGTAATCGTAAGTAAATATGTAAGTTAATAACCAAAACCTTTTAAGAGCACAAAACGGTTTGCATTCAAGTTTTGATTTAAATTATAGCTTACAGAATAGACTAAACGACACCTTACTACCCCATGTTCCAACACTGACAGGATGTGAACAGGGTGTTTTTAATGGTGTGCTCATAAATTGATAATGGTAGGCCAAATGGCAAAAATAAAATATAAAAGCAATAATAACTAAAGCAATAAGATAATTAATATATAATAATAGAATTAAATTTAAAAAATCTTTTGGAGGAAGTTAATAACAGACATAATTATTACAACACTTTATAATGCATCATAATGTCTGTATCTTATTACGTGCCCTATAATATCATTTGCACTGGAAGAATACTTTGGTGAGTTCATTAATTGCCCCTTTACCCCATCACTACAGAGAAGTGTGAAGAGCGCCCTACCGCACTGAAGTCCAGCAGGTCACTTAACTCCTTGTCTGTTCCGAGAGCGGCAATCCGCTGCTGAGGATTCATTGTGTCCGTCTAGAAACCTGAAAAACACCGCTATTCGGTCACAAATGAACTGGTCCATTCCGCGTGTGCTACAAGATACGACTGTCATGAGCATTTGTTATGAATGAAGAACGCACGATAATCAGTAAAGTATACTTGGCATTGGTGTTTTATGTTTTAGGTGACAGCACTTCTGCATGACATTTAAATAAACTGTACATACATGTCTTGTTTTCTTTTTTATTTATGCGCTAATTGCGTCGATTAATCAGCAGATAAGACGTGTTATAGAGAGAGCCGCATCAGCGCGTATTGCGGTAACAATGTCCTCATGAGCAGCACTGACTGTATCTCTAGTAACACATGTTTGTAAGTCTCTTAAGAAGGTGTTGTTAACCAGCATAATGTCAATGATTTGAGTGTCAAATCTTGTCAGAATAAAGATGATGGGGTCCCTTTTAGCGGGGTTAGCATCTAGCACTAGCCGCAGTTCTGTTTCTTTTCAGGCTTAAAAGGCAGACTGCAGCCTTTCGTAGCGGAGATACGGACATGCCGTGCAAAATCGACTGCAAGCGATACAATAGAAAACTGCACATTATATTAATAAAACAAAACACAAAAATGCAGCACAAACAAAAACTGATCGACAATTTATAGAGTCCAGTGATGGATCCCCCAACTCCTAACTTCTTTCACTGGTCTGAAAGCTTTTTGCAAACTCCCACAGATTTTTTACCTTAGTCCGACACACAAAATCCAACTAGGGTGATCTGATGATGCTTCTCTTTCTTGAATAAAGCTCAATTCAGGAAAATGTGGATTTAAGTGGTAATATCAAGGAAATTATCCTCTATATATCAATAACGAGTTCCCCTTAGGCAGACATTTTTGGTTTGCGAAAGCCTCAGCACCACGATGACAGTGGTTATTGTATCCCTCCGCTGAGACGGTGACATGAAAGTCCCACACGCAGACTGGGCTGTGCAGACTGGGATGTGCGGAGACTGTGCACAGCGGGATGCTGCGGGACTCAGCCTACAGTGCGTGCACGCGTGCGCACGGACTGTCCGAGGCACCGCCGTGACCACTACACCTGCTGCACGTGTTATCAGGAGTGAGCGCATCAGCGGTTTGGAGAGCAAAGATAAAATGCATTTCTCAAGGCCATAAAGAACTACGTATCTTTAGGCAGATAACAACCTGTATATGTAGCTACAGGCAGTAAAGGCAAGATAACTTAATTACTGGCGCAGATCTGGTGGCATGGTGCTTAACAGTCCAGAACAAAAACATGTTTTTTTTATTATTATTATTCGAGGATCAATCTGATCTGGTCTGACTTTATGACTTAAAAAATAAATCCTGAATCCTGCATAATACCATAGTAAATCATTCTATGCTATAGTGCAATGCATATTGCATAATTGGCATTTATTAAACCACTAAAAATGTATTATGTAAACAAATCAGGCTCCCGGAGGCTACGTCCACAGGTGTGTTTAAGTCACCATCATCTGTCACAACTTAACACATCGGCTACAGCATAGACGTATTTAGACTTTAATAAGATATTAAATCGTACATCCAACAGGGAACGCAGGCAGGTCGCTTACTGTTGTTGGCGATAAAAATAAACAAAGCGATAGACATCACAGTGGATACATGCAGCGCAATAAGCTTCTGAAGGAACTACTTTTTCCTCCGCGCTGTTCAAAGCCAACCTATACATTGAACCCTTGGACCAGACTACTAGACTATATGAATGGAAATAAATTTGTCTCTATAATAGTCAAAAAAAAAAAAAAAAAAAAAAGAAGAAAAAAATAAAAATAAATAAAAAATTGTCCATTATGGCCTAAGTTTCTTCTTCTTCTTCTTCTTCTTCTTCTTCTTCTTCTTCTTCTTATTTTTATTATTATTATTATTATTATTATTATTATTATTATTATTTGTAGTAGTAGTAGTAGTAGTAGTAGTAGTAGTATTAGTAGTAGTAGTAGTAGGTAGTTACATTACAATGAATTAAATCAGGTCAGTTTCGCATATATATTCTTAAACTCCCCAAATGTGATGAAAATATTCAGCCTAATCTAAATTTTAATTGACAGATTTTTCTCGTGTTGGAGACGCGTTTGCTGCGGCACATCTGTTAGTTTTGTTAAATCCAGACTGCCACCTGTTGGACAAACACACGTCACGGCGAACAGATGCACAATAGGGGACAAAAAACTATAGGCTTTAGGGGTTATTGGCGATTAATTGTAAACATTATTTTGATTAGGCCTATGCATAGGGTTGTTACATTCATTGGACATGATCGATGTCCCAGTTCGTAGGCCTATTTTTGTTCTCAAGAGGATTATCCGATCTCTCATTTGGGTTGCCTGCTTCAATGCTGCAATCCAGTTGGTTTAAACCTAAAAGGATCCGAATCCTCACTTTCTAAACCCCAGCCCCTGCTGTAACCAATCATGAAGCAGTGCTATTGCAGCCTCTGCAGCTCAGTGAGGGAATTCTGGAGGTTCTTTCACACGAGGCCTGTGCTGCCCATATTATGAGAATGAGAAAAACATGTATGTGTCCTGTTTGCAGGTTAAGGCATTAGCGACACAGGGATAGTACATTTTGTAGCCTCCCAGGACCTGGCATCCACATTTTGGGTTGTTCAGGCACTTACTAAATACTTTTTGCAAATCATTATTCATTTGTGACTTCATTGTGTTCCATCAAAACGATTAAAACATAAAATGAATGTTTTATATATCATATGTGGACATATAAATAGAAAAATGTAATGAAAATATAATTCTTTGTTTTTGCACTCATCAGGTTCCAGTCAGCCCAAATAACAAAGAGAAATCAATAAAGCATGCCATGCAAGAGTTCGGGTCCTAGGAGGTTAAAACATTAAGAGTGCAGGCTGTACCAATATAAACTGAAACAGTTGAAAAGAGGCATGTCATTAACCAATACGTCCTGATACTGACAATTATTAGCACGATTGGAGAACACAGTCCACTCCTCATCTCCCTTTCTCCTTTGTCTCTAGATCTCCATCTTACTGCCCTTCAATATTTAAATGTGAGTTGGTCATTTCCAACATCCGCTACAGCAGTTTTGACTAAAGGTACCAAGTATGGAATGAACGAATAATACAAAATTACAAGGACTTTGACCGCCTGGAAAAGTACTATTTATGCGATAGTATTATTAGCCTAAAGCAGTAACATCCTTAAGTGTCAACTCTGTTACACATTCAATATCACGATAAAATAATGTATTAGTCTTAAATATTTATTGTGTAGCTTAAACCCTGAAATGAACTATCTATTTCACCATTCCACATATACAGAAATGGATAAACAGTTGTACCAACAGGTTAAACAGTTCATATATATATATATATATTCTGGGAATTATGGGAAGGACATGGGGAAAATAGGAGATCCACTTGAGAACCGAGAGCTGCAGAAGAGACCTGAACAGGCTATATCCAGTTGAACCCCCTAAAATAAAGTTGGTTTAATGTAATGAGCTGTACCTCTGTAACCGTTCCCCTGACTTGGACGTGACTCTTCAAATTAACGCTAGATTACAAGAGCACTTTTAGCACCTATCAACTATTGCTGTTTTAAGGTATTGTGGAAAACACTCCATAGCTCCCGGAAATATGATTCTTCATCAAGAGGAAGTAAACACAAAGCAGATCTCCTGATTGGTCCGTGCAGCCGAGAGCTTTCCGCCTCCGCCAGTACAGAGTAATTTTTCTCTGTCCCAAACCTGAGCTGCTGCTTTTAGCCCTGAGCCTGTTTTGCAAAGCCTGCCCCACTGCACTGTCTCTTAGGAGATTTGAGTAAATCGGTTGGATAATATCAACAATCTGCTGGTTAGTTTAATCGATATCAATTTGCTGCCTCCTGCTTTGGTCCGGTTCCTTCTCCAACATGCTAACACCATAAGCTAATGTTATTTTTGTTTTGGGATAGAAACGCATAAAAAGATTTCATTTGTTATATCGGTGTAATATTGCTATATTGCGCTGCCGAGTTTTACTGCTGTAAGGCACACAGTGCGAGGCCTACAGAGACAATAGAAACGATATGATAGTAATGTTACGCTTAGCTAGCTAGCACTAAACCTATTCTTGCGCAAAAGCTGTGTATGCTAGTTACACACATGGCTAAAAATAGTAACTATGATACAAAGGAATATTTATGCCATTTAAGAATTGTGTTATTTGAGTGTTCTGTGTTCAACATAAAGTCAAACTTTTGTCCATTTAAATGATGATTGCATTTGCTGAAGACGTGTACCTATGATTGTGTGTTATGTTTTGTTATTACAGAGGCGTTTATTTGCTGCGGGTCCATAATGTCTGAGCTTGAAATGGAGTGTGTCGAGGAGGAGCTGGAACCATGGCAGAAGTCCTTCCCACCGATCAATCTGACTGAAGAAGATGATGATGAACCCATATTTGTAGGAGTAGTGTGTATGTATTAATACATACCAACCTCTAGATAAGTATTTCACTTTGGGAGTTCAAAGTTAAAAAATGTTTGTCTTGATTTGACAGCTGAAGACCAAAGGGAGAGAGATTCTAAATCAATGGTCATCCAGTGGAAATCTGAAGAAAAACTAGATATTAGACAGTCCAATCCTCAGACCTGTCCATTGTTGCCTCTCAGTGTGGTAGGAACCCCCGGGAAAACCTCAGTACCTACTATGCCAGCTATTTCACCACAGCCCATTATTGTTAATAACCAGGTAAAAAAAAAATCTATATAATACATATCTTTATCTTTGTATGCATATTGCATCATATATAATGCTATGTGCCATATTTTCTCATGGAATTCTTTTCAATTAATTAAATATATTTTTCAGGGCTTTATAGTAACTCCACAAATTACAAACAACAGTAATTTCATCACCTCTCTTGGGACTCCTGGCACTTCGTTTACATTTGTATCAGGTAATCAATTTTGTCTTTAAAAAACCCCTGAAACAATGGCACTTTTTAGACCATTATTTGTGCTGCTGTAGTAAAGCATTTGCTCACTAACCTGCAGATTGCTGGTTCACTGTGTGTGTTTTAGGTTTTTGTGAGAGTGAAATGACTAAGACAAAGATGCATCATTGCGTGTGTGTGCGTGTGTATGTGCGTGCCTGCGCCCGCGCTCGCGTTTGTGTGCGCGTGTGTGTGCTCAGGCATTAAATTATGGTGACAGAAATCCATATACAGAGTAACCTTTGTTGGGACTCAAAATCAAGTCTTGATAAGGTAAATCTTTCAGTATTAGATCAGTGTTGAAATATGGATGAATTTTGGCCAATGTTAGGCACATGATTAACTATGGGTAAGGTCTTCGACTTGCTGACCAAGGATTCAAACTTGGACTGGTCTAGTTACACCACTCAAGTCTGTATATTGTCAATATGTGTGCCGACATACAGAGTTAGTCCAAACTATAATAAAATAAGAAAACTGTGCCTATGTCTGGGCTGGACATTGAAACTGGTCTCGACTTTAGATTGTAATGACTTCACTCAGACACAAACTCTTTTTGAAATGACTGTATTTCAGTTATTGGACTTGCGCTGGGACACTATAAAACACAAGTCATGTCACAAATAATGACATCACAAGAGCAGTCACATGTAAAATGAAAAATATTATAGGAGCTATAACTTATTTTCTTGACTCTGACTCAACTCACACTTGTCCAAAGTGACTTGAACTTGATTACAACACTGATGGGTAGACATTACTAGTGTTGTGGGGACACCAAAAGGGGTGAGTTTGCATCTTCACAAGGGAGAGCCTGCACCTGTTTGTCTCCATGGAAATTTTGTTCCTTTGTATCTATCTCAATGGAGAATGTTCTGAAATATGGTTTTAACTTTCTATTTCCGTGGAATTGTGCAGGTGATGTGTCACTTCCAAAAAGTTGCTCAGTCTTGTCCAGGAAATAAATGCAAGTTACTGTAAAAGCATAGAAAGCCACTATGTGTGTATGTGTATATAGATATATATTTATATTTATGTATATTTTTTTCAGCCCAACCACAAACATTTCAACAACTTTCCCCAACTTCTTTGATACACGGTGTAGTCCACAGGCCTCAGGTCCAACAAATCCACAACAACATTGTGACACTGTCAAATGTCCAGGGTCCAGCTGTCTACAACAGACCCACTCAGATGCATTTCAAGCAGTCCAACAGATCTTTGGCACTAATAAGTATGTTACTTATTGATAGAGCCATTGTAACCACAAACACTTGAAACCTTTGTTCTTAATAATGTTTTAATTTTAATAAATGTATTCAAAGGATCTCCAAAATCAAGCAATGTTACACAAAATGGGTCGTCTAAACATACGTGCACACACTGCAAAAGTACCTTTTTTGATGAAAATGGACTTAAGAGTCACTTAAGGGTAAGTTAATTATGAAGCTCAAACAACTCATAATCAAGGTTTTCAAGACTATTGTCATAATTTCATTTGTATATTTGATGTGTTTCTGTTTCAGAACTGTAAACCAACAGATACTGAAGAAGGTGTAGCACTTGCACCACAGCAGTTTGGTGATGGTAAGCGCATAATGCTGGTTGGAGAGTTCTACTACGGCAAATTCGAAGGAGATGGCTATACACCGGAGACTGAAAGGACAACCACTTTCAAGTGCCAGAGCTGCTTGAAAGTGCTCAAGAATAACATTAGGTATGTCCTTGAACAATATGGAGTATTATTAATTCTATACTATCTTAGTACTAATATATAGTAGCAACTCATGCCAACTCTTTGGTGTGACAGAAGTGTCATTGTTCAGTATTTATTGATATGAAAACACAAAACACAAAATATTTGTATAGCTCGTCAAACAAATGTGCTTGATGTAGCATGTTGCAACAAAGAAAGTACAGACTACATTTCTTCTAATAAAAATGATAACAGGCACTTTTGCACTCAATGTGCTGTGATAATAATGAGCGGGTTCCTCCAATTTTATTTTATTTTATTTTATTTTATTCACCCGTGAGCTGCCAAGCCTGTTTGTTCTGATTGATTAATCTTCACCCGCATTGGTACTTTGGCCTGGTCCCAGAGTACATGTCTTTGAATAATTTTTGAAAAGAGCATACCCTCTGCTGGCCAGCCAGCTACTGTATATTGAAGATTCAATGTTTCCATTATGTCTGCTGTGTATTACTATATTCTTCATTGCTGCTTATTGGTCCTGCTAGAGTGGTGCCATACATTTTTATGCCTCATTACTTAAAAAATAACAAATAACAACATTTTCTTACATGACAAACAATCAAGGTTTCAGAATTAGCAGTTCAATATTCATCTTAAAAATATTTAGGCTTTTCAACCAAAAGCTGTCATTCAGTAACTCAAAGAACATTCTAGAGCTGAAATTGAAGCATGTGGAGTGCCAATAAAAGCATGTCTTCCTTGGTTCTTCCACTGTTTTCTTCTAAGATAAATGATGGCATCATACCATTTTCTCTCAGGGGCCTAAAGATGAAAAATGACTCCTAGTTTAGGTGGCGTAAGAACTGCTCCTTTGATTAAATAACTTTGCTTCAGAATGTTGCAAAAAAAGCATCTGTAAGCTGCTTTTAATGGGGAAACACATTTGTACTCCAACCACACTCTCTCTGTTGAGGTCATGGTTCATCCACATAAAAATTTCTATTAGGGGAGCTGAGGTAGCACAATGTACAAGCTGAAAAATGGGCCATGCCTCATCAGGGCACCAATGGCAGGTACCTGTGGAGGTGCTTAATGCAACCGCAGGGCACTACATCATTAGACAAAACCAAAATCTATGTGTAATTGCAGATATTATAACAGCCATTATACATGCTTAGAAAGTGAGGTGCAAAAATGAATCCTAATTTATCTTTTAAAGCCTGTTGGGAATTAGCCTGAAATCGCTGCATGTATGTGGTCATGAATATTTAATTGAATTCACTGTTGATGGTAAATAACAGTAATTTAAATTTAAGAGTTTCATCTATTCTCCTTAAAGAATGTAGATGAAGATAATATGTGTTCAACATTGTTTTGTAGTTAACCTTGCCCTATGAAAGGAAAAAAAATGTTTTAATTAATGAGCCCAATTGATGTGTAACCCTTGTATCACAATGACAGCACATTTTTTTATTGCAATTGTGAATTAAACGCAATAAAGGCCTTTTTTGAATTTCTTGGTGTATAGCTAATTAAACAAGTTCATGTTGTATTTTTTTATTTATTTATTTTGCTTGTTTGTAACTAAATTAACAAGACCACTGGGAATTTCAGGTGCCACAGTAGGGAGTGCCACTGGCAAAAACTACTGTTTTGTACTTAGGCATGACACTTTACACACATTGCTTCTGTCAGTCTGCCCCAGGACAGCTACTGTAGTAACTTACTCTGGGTGTCTTGAAAGTTGCTATATAAATCCAATGATTAATTAATTGGTAATTTAATGATCATTTTATATCATTCTTTACTTTACAGGTTATGTCCCATTGTAAACATGCTTCCTCTTATGGGTTAAATTGCAGCTGTGTGTTCATCTCTTGTAGGTTTATGAACCATATGAAGCACCACCTGGAGCTGGAAAAGCAAAACAGTGAAAGCTTTGAAAGCCATACAACCTGTCAGCATTGCTACAGACAGTATTTGACTCCATTCCAGCTGCAGTGCCACATTGAGAGTGCTCACAGCGCAATTGACTCTACAAGTATTAGAACTTAGTTTTTGTAGTTATCCACATAACTTTGAGAAGTCACTGCAATTCCGAATGTTTTTTTTTTTTTTCAGCCAATTGTAAGATTTGTGAGTTGGCCTTTGAGTCGGAACAGGTTCTCCTGGACCACATGAAAAATAACCACAAACCAGGGGAAATGCCTTATGTATGCCAGGTTGGTCTACTCATCATTCTCTGTTGTCATATGTAAAGGTAGTCACTGAAAATGTGTCTTGTCCCACAGGTGTGCAATTTTAGGTCTTCCTTCTTCTCAGATGTGGAAACACATTTCAGAGATGCACATGCAAATACAAAGGACCTTCTCTGTCCCTTTTGTCTCAAAGTTGTTAAAAGCGGCCACATCTATATGCAACACTATATGAGGCATCAGGTATGTAACTTTAAAAAGAAGTTATAAGGATGCAACCAAGGGCACACTTTGTGCTGTTACTATTCCAATTTTTACTCACTTTTTTGCGGTCCCCTTACCATTTAATGATTGCAATTTTAGCAATAGACTTTATTTATAGCAATGTAGTTTTATGGAATTTATACTGAATCATTGTGTGGTTAGTTTTTAGATGCGTAATGCTTTTTTCTTTTGTTAACAGAAAAAAGGAATTTTTCGTTGTGGAAAATGCAGACTCAATTTTCTTTCATTTAAAGAAAAAGTAGAACATCGTACTCAAGTTCACAAGACATTTAGAAAGCCAGAAGCTCTGGAAGGTCTTCCTCCTGGAACAAAGGTATTAAAAAATATAAACAATTAGATTTTATTTATTATACTGTAGGTGCTGTGAAACATCAGTAAAACTATTTAGAGATATAAATATACTTGTTGTCTTGTTTAGGTGACAATTCGAGCATCATTAACTGGAAAACCCTCTCTAATACCCAACTGGCGTACTCCAGTTGGCTTAATTGTTACACCAGAAACATCAAAAACCAACAAATCAGCGAAATCCCTTAATGTTCAGAAGTCACAGTTGGGAAGTTCTGGACCTAGTAAATCAAATGTGTCTCAAAAAAAACAAAAACGTGGAATCTCCAAACATAACTTGGTACTTAAGAATTTCAGGTGGGTCAAAGAGCAATACATTGACTGCACTAATTTCTGTAATTGAAGTGTTATGTAAGTTTGTAGAGAGCTGCTGCTTGACTATTGACATCCCTAAATAATTTTTAGACCCAGTGGAAGACGATACATATGCATTGAATGCAATGGCACTATTTTGGATTTCTTTTCACATTTTCCAATGTTATTACATTGTGGTGCTTGCAAATACAAGACAAATTGTAAGAAGTCTATTGGAAATCACATGATAAGGTAATTTCTACTACTGCTGCGCTATATAACACTGTTTTAACTATTGTTTTAAATTTAGACTGACTATTTTTCCTTTTCTTCAAGATTTCACAGTACAATTAGCAAGAGTCGATTTTCAAAAGAAAATGGAAAACATTCTTCCTCATTTAAGTAAAGCTTTGTTATTATTTACAATGCTATGTTTGTTAAACTACTGTTTGGGGAAATAATACTAGCTACATGTTTTTTTTTATCTTTTATTTACAGATTAACTCTTCTCTGTCTCAAATGTGATCTTATGGATGCATCTGGTGGAAATCGAATGACCAAACATTTAACAAAGAGGCCTAATCACAGATGCAAAGTTATTCAAGACAAAGGTGTTATTTCCCATGTCCATATATATATATATATATATATATATATATATATACATACATATACATATATATAAGTTATGTGTATAAGGATTTCTGTTACTAATATATGATTCTTGTTTGTGTAGATATTAGTGCCAAAGAACAAGAGTAAGTAACACTTTTCCAACCTTCGAATTGTATATTGTACATTTTTACAGGAATTACTGTATTTTCCAGGCTTCCCAATGAAGAAGCTGGAAAGTTGAAATCAACAACTACTGAGATGCCAAAGGACCAGGACGAGACTCTTTCGATCACAAGTGTCACAACTGCTAACACTGGTCAGCTACAACCTTTAAGGAAATCAAACTCAACAGACTGTGAACAGGATAATGGATCTTCAAAAATTATTACTGAAGATTCACAGGAGCCATTGCATCTACAGGCATCCAATGAAGACTCTTTTGAAGTACTTTCAGATTAAAGTCAAACAGTGACAATTTATTAAGTCTATACTCTTAGACACTATAACATGATTGTAACCATATTTCAAAACACAGTATGATAAGGGTTTGCTTTAATTTTATTGTAACTGTTGGCATTATTACATTAATATTCATCACTGCAAATTTTAATCACATTTACAATCTTTGCTAAATATTCAAAATAACTGTCTTTCATTCCTATTTTAATTTACATGTCTTTATTATTCTTTTAAAATATAGATATATATTTTTCATTTTATGTTATCTATTTCAGTAGCAATAGCAATCAATGTTTAATGTTTTTTTTTTTTTAATGGTGCGCAATTTTAAAAAAGAAGCATGGTTGTTGGAAGTGTTGTCTTATTCCAATAAACGATTGAAACGAAAAACCGCTGACTGTCAATAAGTTATTGAAGGCAGCTGAATGTGGGTTGTTTTTGTATCTTTATTGAAATAAATAGGCTATGTGACAGTGGTTTTCCTTTCTCGCCACAATTTGTGTGGGGTTTTAGAGGAGAAAAAAATATAAGTTGTAAATGATACGTTAAAGTGAAGAGACAGGAACTGACGTCATTAAGATCCTGATTTTTTTTTTTTTTTTTTTGGATACTCATTGTTTCCCATAGCAACTCGACGCCTAACATAGACGTGTTGCTTATTACTCGTCTCTTTGAGTGAATAGATTCTTTTGACAAACCAAAAGTTTTCAGTCTGTAGAAGAAATAATTTGGGAAACTGCATAAGGGGATATTATTACGGAAATGGTCAGTGAAATTGTTAGGTTAGCCGGGAATAACTTTTGGCTAACCGTTAACGAATGTTAGCGATAAGTTGCTATGTTTGTCAGAGTTTGTTACCCCTTTCCTTTCTCTTTTTGACTATCTGTGTTTTCAGTATCGCAACGCAGGTTGGTCTTACAACGAGCAGCGGCTTATAAACTTGCAGTTACAAGAACAGCAACTACAAGAGGCGAAAATACGTGTAAGGAAAGACCGCCAACTACAGGCGAGTCTGCGGGACGAGGAGAGCTTTGAGAGGCGAAGGTACATGCGGCAGGTGCAGCAGGAGCACAAGGAAAGACAAATGGAAAGCGCCATTCTAAAGGTAAAGTTAACTTTAGGTTTTGTCAGACGTTTGTGTGATATAGCAGAACAACATAATTAACGAACTTATATTGTAGGCAGAGGAAGAAAGAATAAATAGACAAATCCAGGCACAACAGGAGGAAAGAATTGCAAAAGAGCTTGCACGCATCGGTTATGAAAAGCAAAGAGATGAAAAAATTCGTCAGCATATTAAAGAGAACAGGTATTCCTACTGGACACGCACAGTTTTGTCATGCTTAGTAGTAGCAGCAGTTCTGGTAGTAGTAGTAATTAACAAGTGTTAATGTCCTTTCTCACATTTAGCACGGAGCTCAGGGAACTTGAGTCAAAATTAAGATCTGCGTACTTGAACAAGGAGAGAGCTGCACAAATTGCTGAGCAAGAAGCCATGAGATATGAGACAATGGTAAGCCCCATATTCTGTCAGTTTTATCATTATATTGTTTTTACTTGATATATAGTAAATGGATTTCTTCATATTCTACCTTTCTTAAGCGATCTGAAGCAGAGTTTGCATGTAAGATGAAAAGGGAAGAAGAGCAGGCTAAACTTGAGGAACAAAAACTGCAAACAAGACGGCATGACGAGCTGCTGCATTATCAAAAAGAGTTGGATGAGCAGCTCTTGGAGCGTGAGCACAAGAGACAAGAGGCTTATGAGGAGTTCCTCAAAGAAAAGCTTTTGGTTGACGAGATTATTAGGAAGATTTATGAGGAGGATCAGATGTAAGTGTATGTGTGTGTGTATATACACACACACACACACACAATTGTAATAGCCTACACATGTATGCATGACAGCATTGCCTTTGCTTGCTTATAGCCTACTATCAGTCATTACAGTGCTGGACCAAGGAAAATAATAATAATTAAATAATAATAGCAGAATACACAATAGCTCATCCAACAGAACATCTACATTTTATTGTAATGCTCACTTTCTTTAAAACACAAAAGGATATCAATGCCACCAATCTGATGCTGCTAAAGATTTGCATCTGTTGTCATTTGTAAAATCCAAACGGTCATGAAAAATGTAGAAGTCGCATGTAACCTAAAAGACAAATTTTTAAACAAATTTATAGGGAAAGACAGCTGAAGTTGGAGAAGGTCAAAGCCACTCAACAACACATTGAAGAGTTCAAGAGACAGCAGGCTGAATGGAGACGCATGGAGCAGGAGCAGATGGACGCTGAGAACAGGCGAATTCTGGAGTATGCAAGGCGCCAGCAGCAGAAGGAGGCAAACCAAAAGGCCATGAATAAAGAACGGGAAGAAGCTAAGGAGAAACTTCACAAACTAGTACACAAGTTTTTATGTTCTCAAAAGTTACTCAAATAACAATGTGAACACTTTTTGGAACTTTGATCTGTGATCTTTTTTTAGTTGTCTGAGAAGATAGATGAAGAACGGCAGCAGCGGGAAGACATGGAGCGAATGCGTGAAGAGCTTTACTTAGAGGAACAGGAAGAGGCCAACAGACAAAGAGATATTGTAAGTTTAGTAGATAAATATGAGAAAGGTTTTTTGATTATTCTGATTCTGCTGTAATTGTATCTAACAGGAGGAAATGGAGAAGAAGATCCGTCAGCGGCTGATGATGCAGCAGACTTGTCAGCAGCAAATGGCTTTCAAAGAAATGCAAAGGCAAGCAGAGAGAGAAGAAGAAGAAGCTTTCAGAAAAATTATGCTGGCTAAGTTTGCAGAGGATGACAGAATAGAGCAGATGAACGCCCAAAAACGACGTATGAAGCAGCTGGAACATAAACGTGAGGTGGAGAAACTCATAGAGGAGCGCAGACGGCAGCATGAGGCCGATAAGGTACAACAGAAAGATGCAGACAAATTTTTTACTGATAGCTGTTACACAAAAGTAAGAAGTTCTGTTTTGACTTTTTTAGGAGCTTGCAGCAAAAGTAAAGGCACTTGAGGAAGAGAGGGAGGCATTGCACATGAAAATCATTGAAGAAGAGCGACAAAAACTCCTTAAACGACATGCAAAACAACTACTTGGTTACCTACCTAAGGTATTAACAACTTCATTATTTTAGGTCATTACAATATTTGTAATAATTTGTTATTTCTAGGGCTTGCTTCGTGTTGATGACCTAGAGTATTTAGATGAAGACTTCAGAAAAAACTTTCAAACCCGGCAGGCTGATATCTTTTCTGAAGATGGATGGGAGGATCATGACTAATGCCTTATTGCCACTAGAGGGCACTTAAGGGCTACAGTAAACATAGAAAAGACATTTTCCAGTGTTGCATAGTGTCTTAAAGAAAATATTATATTATTTATAACAAAACAGGTTTATTATTTGTCAACAAAATATTCTTACTGCAATTCAGGGAAACATGATAGATTTAATACAGCAACTTTAACTCTACTCTTTTACTCTGTTAAATACATTATGACTCTCCCCAGTCAAGCGCTTTCATGAATTCTTCTTCCGTGAAGGACAAAAGCTTGGCAGCCTCAAAATGCATCTAATTAGAAGAGAAAATAGGAGATTGTATAAATGGTAACTGGTTTCTAGTTATAGTAGAGAAACTTACCTTCTGTCGTTTGAGAATATCAATTAGTTTGAGTTGTTTTTTGAAGCCCACAATGAGTTCTGCTTTCTGTTTTTTCAAGTTTTTGTTTTCTGCAAGAAGACTTACTTTGCTTTGGTGTTCTTCGACAGTTTTGTCCTATTCAAACAACATAATGTAAGAATAAAATACACAAAGCTATAAAGTCTGTGATTATAATTGATAATTGTTCTGGCATTCACCTTTGTAATTGAGATACATGTTAGATTTTATACAGTTAACTATTTTATGCTTTACTGGTTTCATCCATGTGGATGTACCTGGATTTACTTAAATTTTAAATACATGCAAAAGCATTGTGTTATTTTTTTATTTAGTGGACAGAGCACTCTTTACTGGTCATTCATTCAATACAAATCAAGGTTTTGACTTCTATAAATGCTCAGATTACCTTGTTCATCTGTTTCATCTTGTTGAGTTCGCTCTTAAGTTTTTGTGATTCCTCCATGGCTCTATTGAGGCGAATCTCCACAGTGTTATGAAGAGCTGCAGCCTGTTTGCTGGATCTATTAAGGTTTTCAATTTCCTATAAGCATATAGATGTATTTAGCAGAATATACATGTGTCTTTATTGTGTCTTTCTAAATAGAGTACAAACCTTATTTAACTCTGCTATATGTAATTGAAGTCCTTCACACTTTTTGGCAGATGTCTCGAACAAAATTTTGTGTTTCTCAATTTGTGCCTGCAGGACACTTTCTGACTTCTGTAGCCTAGCCCGGTCCTCCTCAAGCTCTTTCATTTTGGCAGTGAGTCTAATATTTTCATCATCCTTCCAAACAATAACGATTATTTACAGTTTTGTCAACTTAAACACTATTTTTTGTATATGAAGCTGTGTGTACCTTCTTGTAATATTCACTGGTTAGATGATCCATTTCTTCTTCCATAATCCGTAGTTTTGCCTTCAACACTCGTATCTGAGCATCTGAAACACCTACGAACAAAACACAAATAATCATGACATGAAACATACATGTATGGCATGTAGTGACTGTGCAGTTGTGGATGTACCAATGGGAAAAGATACATAAAAAAATCTTTAGTAACAAACTTACCGGGTGCCATTGTATCTGCAGAAAAAGGTATCTCTGCCTTCACACTGTGCTCATCATCCATCTTTTCTTCCATGTTTTGTATTGTCTTTGACAAAAATGTATCAGCTGCTTCTTCCAAATAATTTACAGATGACATCCCTGGGCTTCTAAAATAAAAAAAACTTTAAGAAAAAAATACAGATTTTTTTTATCTTGAGTGAAATTACTTACCTTGTTTTATCTTTGAGTTGTTTTCCAGTATGAATAGATTTCAGAGTGGTCTGTTGCTTAGTTTTCACCTACAGAGAAAGATGCTCAAAAAAGAGGGAAGAAAACAAAAACAAAAACATAGATAACTAAAGCTACCTTAACATGAGGCTTCTGAATACTGTCTTGTAAAGGTGCCATTATTCTGTAACAGAGTAAAGGAAGATACAACGTTACTAAATTATTAGTTTGTTTTACTTTAAAAAGCATTTTGATGCTAGGTTTTTGTTTTGTTTTTTCGCTTTACATGATATCATCATCCTCAAGATCTGTGAGCTGGAGAGTGGACAGGGGCTTTGCCAGAACTTCATTTTTTTCTTTCTAAAAAATAACAAAAGGTTGTCAATTGATATCGGCCTTTCGCCTAAAGTAACAACTGAGATCATAGCAACTCTTACCATAAGAAGCTCAGTCTGTCTGACTAAATCTGCAGTCTTGGCTTCCAGTTCTGCATTTAAAATTCTTTAAGATAATATTGATAGAACAGTGCATTAGAAAACATGGTATGACATTTCTATCTGTGTCTATGTCTTACTTGTAATGCTCTTCCTTTGCAAGCATATCATCGTCGTGTTTGGTGGTTGAGCCAGGGGTAGATCTTGTTTCACATGTCTTTATTTTCTCTGACTTTTTCCCAAATGGTTTCTTGGTGTAATACAAATAATATATATTGTCAAAGTTTGTATTTAGCTAACTGTAATGCTAACTGTATGTATGCCCATGCTCAGTTTAAGTTAGCTAGCTACTTACCACCCACTGCAGACTAACTGTACAATTTATAATTTTGAAAAGTACTTTTAGGTAATGCAAATGTCAAGCTATGTCGAATAAACCAAATTTAAGGACAGACCTGCGAAACAGAAGCTGTAATCTTCTTTCTCTGTGAACTTCTTTCAGCCATAGCAGAACAAAACCAAAGACGCGCGAGTGGTTGCTTAGCAACGGCTAACCATTGAGTTGTATGGGAGCCGGTTTAACGGCTTTGAGAAAACTGACCAAGGGTTTTGGTGGAAATATGGTAAAGAATTTCTTACTGACATAGCAAACAACTTTATCTAGCCTACTTTCGTGATTTTTTTTTTTTCACTGAAGGTTTCCCAAAACCTGCATTTATGATACACTGCCAGAACAGTACTCGGCCATACATCCATTAGTCATAAACATAAACTTACAATACAAATGGGCCAAGTAATAGACAGTCTGAAACAGGGCGCCATGGCGTGTTGTTTTTAATTCTAAGGTGGCTAGTGTGCGCATGCGTGTATTCAGCAGCTACTACACTACACCACAGCCATGCACATGCAGCAAATCTTACACCGTGAGCTACCGACCACACCGGAGCGCACAATGGGCGTTTTTTTAGTAATAGAGTCTGAGCATTAAAACTAATTTAAGATTTTTTTTGCATATATTTGGTGCGTATTTATATTTTATTACATAGAAATTTTCTTGCTTGAACTTGGACTAACTAAGCAATGTTGAAGGTTGACGGGACAACAACAACAGGGCGCATTTCTGTCCCGTTGGCGTCGCAGCGTCCTTCGGCACATGTTTTTTAACCCTGTTCGTCAGTCTCTTGTCCCGTTGCGCTTAGTCCGACTCTGAGGCCCATTGTGATGTCTGAGACCTACGAGACGGACTCTCAGCTGCTGCAGGTGGGGAGGGGGGCGGCTAGTACCCCCAGCATCGTCCCGGGACTGCTTCCAGGGCTGCAGAGCGCCGAAGCCAGTGCTCTGCAAATCAGGATCAAGAACTCCATCTGGTGAGAAATATTCTGCTGATTTTGTCCGTGCTTTTAAGCTTGACCATGGACGTCAAGTGTACAATCTACAAAGTATTTTCAGACAGATGTGCCCTATTATATTATATTATATTATATTTATATTTATATTATATTATATTATATTATATTATATTATATTATATTATATTTATTATATTATATTATTGTATGTTTTTTAGAAGCTAGTTTGTGCATAATTTTCACAGTGCTGTCATCATTATGAGTTATGAATATGAATTATGTGTTTTCTTGTCTAATAGTTCACGATTTTGCACCAAACATAAAGAAAAACCTTGCTTTCTTTTAAAAAAAAGTTTTTTTAATTTGATTTGTTAGAGCAACATTTCACACTGTATATTTCAAGTGAATGCAAGAACATACAATCTACAAATCCAGATAACACCTATAGAATGTAATTTAAAGTAAAACATATCTTACTGTATTGGCATTGGTCTCAGGTGTAGTTCAGTGTACCTTCCAAACCTGCCTCACAAGCAGCTTAATAAAGGCCTACGCAGCCCTTGTCCCCTGGTAACAGTGAATTAAAGTGAACTGTTCTTGCCATGGCTTAGCCTAGAGTCCTCTCCTGATTCCCAGCCACCGTGCTACTGACTATAACCCACCTGCCTTCTGTCTCATAGTCAACAACAGTCTGACCTGTTTGCAGATTAGCAATAAGACCTGAAGATGTTAGTCAAGGATAGGGACTTTATAACTGTTGCAGTGTAATTTTAAATTAGCTCAACCAGTTTATCATAGTTCTGTCCAGTTTGTACACAGTTAATACCAAGTTATAAGCAACATTAACTGTTTTCAAGACAATGTCGTCTCTGTGCCTGCCTCATTTTTTACATATGACAACATGTGTTCTTGATGGTGGTTACATGACCTGAGAGATGCTAGAGGGAGGGTCAGCTCATGCCAAACATTCCCCTGCTTTATAAATAAATACACTTTAGACACAAGCGATCATGTTTCACTCACATACTAATTTGTTCTTTATATTTTGCAGCAAATCTGTTCAGTCCAAAGTGGAAATTATTCTGGTAAGTGCCAAGTTAACACCTTGATGGTGGTTTATGATTATTGATTATTTAACCAAATTGCAAACAGAAAATCTAGATGTTGTCTCTGATTATTCCAAATAAAAATTGCAATTATCATCTGCTTGTGTTTTGTAAGGTTTTATGAGACCAACATGTCCATCTGTGTTGTCTCTGTCAGCGCTTTCTTCAGATCTGTTTCTCTACGGCATACAAAGTGTACGGAGAGACTGTAACATTATTACCGTTTTAGTCTGCATAGTGTGTTCAAGGTGAATTACGTTAAAAGCTGAAATTGTGCGTAGGAAATGACATAGTAACATATAAGCTTTGACAGGCCAAGAACACTGAAAGCATTGCCAAAAAGGCCAAAGATGTCCATTGAATTATTTAAAAGGTTTTTGTATGATTACATTTGAAATGCAGCCAAGGACCTAATTAATTTTCCTGTTCAAAAAATGACAGCAGCTATTAATAAGAATTATGTGTTTTACTCCAGCTCCTCGTGACTGAGAAGCTAAATGCATGTTATCTCTAGGTCTTGCTAACCTATGTCTCCCTAACAACGAAGAAACCAAATTAGAAAAGATCAAGAGAATATGATTTATTCTTAGGAGCAAATTGAAAGGGTGAATATTTATGAATGAAAGCATGTGCTGGCAGTGTGTACATGCATCTGTATAACCCAATGCTGAACTGTCCTCGTTGAAGGGTTAATAGCAGATCACTGGAGTTCACCTTACACACAGCGCCCTGCACATTGAGAGCACGTCTGGCCCGGAGTATCTGTCTGCAGTCACTACGTGCCTTTGGGCGGCCAACAATCCCATAGCTATCGATGCAATATATATCTATCAGTCCATCATGCAGTGTAATGATGTGTATAGTGATCTCAAAGACAAAACTAAATAATTAAAATCTTTCTCTTCAGTATATCTTGGTCTACTCCACATAAAAAACATATTGTCTTGCAATGAGACATCTTCTACTGCCCTGTTTCCCTACAAACTAAAACAACTGTGTAGCCACATTAAGTGCAGCAACTCCTTATTGAAAATAAATGTGGCATCAAAGTGTTCAAACAAAGTTTAATCTATTTCCTTTTGTATTTAAAACTTTATTTAATTCACATTTTAATTTTAGTAAAATAAAAATAAAAATAACTACAGGTGACTGACGTAGATGTTAGAAAGGAATATACTCAACCAATCACCCTAATATGTAGTAGTTTATCATAACTTGATGAGCCCGATAATAACTTTGGCAGTTAAGTCTTTTTGTCGTAGGCCTTGATTTCATCCCATGCCATATGCATTTGTACGTTTTAATTAGAATTTTTTTTGGGCCCTCTTTAACAGCAAGATGTTGAGAAGTTCTCAGATATTGAAAAACTCTACCTCTACCTCAAGCTGCCTTCTGGTCCCTGCAACACCTCAGAGAAATGGTAATTATCTAGCATTAACCCATTCACAAGTTGAGTTGTAATGATTGAAATCTTTATATGACCCTATCTTTTCTCAGTGACCAGGCTACCCTTTCTTCAAGTCGCACACAGCAGACACATGCATTCAACTGGATTCGTAATCATTTGGAGGAGTTTCCGGAGACTTCTCTTCCAAAGCAAGAGGTCTATGACGAGTACAAGTGCGTAATAATAACAGGTGTAAAAGAAATGTGACCAGGCATCTTTTGACCAGCCTCCAGTCTATGCAATACCAATACAAGTTTCCATGCTGTTGTTTTAGACTTTTTTCAGGTCACGTCTTTTAAACCACTGTTTGAAAACCCAGTGGAAACAATGGAAGAAAACAAAAACATGAAAATTTTCCATTAATTAGTCTTATTAAGTAACATTTGATCTAGTGAAAAGTATCTAACCCCTGAGCATATATAGCTAAAGAGGAACACACTAAGTGACATATTTTGTAAAATGCGTCAGTACTACAGTCCCCTTTATGTTTGACTTTCTTCTGTCAGCTGTAATGCCAGTAAAAATAGATGCTGCAGGCTTGGGAATTATAGTACAGCAAGTGTTGGTAATATTAGAATGGAAAATATGAGAGAGCAATTGAAATGCCCCTAATGGCTTATGCAACGACTTAATACTGGAAATAAAACAAAGGGAGCAAAAACTTTTTTAAGGGAAAAAGGTTACTTAAATATTTTGTATTTCTATTTTTGTTTTTAAATTCTGATCTGAATGCGAGTTCGAAATTACTTATTCACATTTTAACAGCTCATAAAAATAATATGACAAATATGACAATAAATGGCTTACAGCAATGTGTGTATTTATGCAATATCACAAATTTGTTTTTGAGTTTTTTACTTTGTATTTAGTTTTTTACTCTTTTAGTAAACAGATTTACATTTACCCGCTATAAATAATGTTTAACACAACAAATCCTAATTTATATCTTTTTGCATTTATTTTTTCAGGAGTTTCTGTGACAACCTCAATTACCACCCTTTGAGTGCTGCAGACTTTGGGAAAATGATGAAAAATGTCTTTCCAAATATGAAAGCTCGTCGACTGGGTATGAGAGGAAAATCAAAATATCCTTCAGTCAAATTTACTGGAATGAACTGTAATAGTCAGCCTGTGTCTCTGCTCTCTACCATCTGCTGTTGCAGCTCATAAGCTGCTCTCTAAATATAGATGTGAAATGAAATAAAGTCCTCTCTACTTTGGACGCAGTATCATGGAGCCTCAGAGGGGACTCAATGTGACTTTGACCTCTGTTTGTAGTTTTCTAGCACAGTGTAAAACTGTAAAATACAGTATGTGTAACTACAAAAAAATTACAAAAGTTGTTAACTGTCAATACATTGTACAAACAGAACTTTGTCATCAATATTTACCCTTGACAGAAGTTTACATATTGCTACAGTGGTCTAAGGAAGAGACCGGTTGTTCATGTCCCATCTTTACCAAGTCTAGATTTAAATAAACCTGGAGAAGGGGTGAGAATTTGACTTTTTAATTATTATGTTCATTTTTTTTTTTTTAATTAATCATTTTTTGTTTGTTTCCAATTCTGTTTCATACTACAGTGTGACATACTTGACTCCTCCGCACAAATGAGTGGCATAAAAGAAGAAATGCGCTTTGCTGCTTGTGATCTTGTTTGTGAATGGGCCCAAAAAGTGTTAAAACGTCAGTTTGATGCAGTGGAAGACTTGGCTCGTTTTCTTGTCAGCAGTCACTACATAAGCAACAAGTCTTTGGCAGCCCTTACGATAATGACTGAAACTGCAACAGGTAAGGCAGCTGGTCAATATAGATGAGACTAAAGGACTAACAGTGTCATCTGCTGGTAGTCACATATTACTCCATGATCTAATTCCTCCACACCTCTTGTCAACAGAGAGGAGGACTCCACAGTCTATGTCAGCTTTCGTTCCGGCTGCAGACATGAACACGTTTCAATCTCAAGTTACAACACTGTCGCCCCCTTCTGTTGATGCAAAGCAGCAACTACAAAGGAAGATCCAGAGAAAGCAACAAGAACTGAAACTGCACTCACCAACTCCGGGAGAAGACCCAAACCAACAAGAGACCATTCTGTGTAATGATCCTACCACTCCACCTCAGCCACCCGTAGGCATAATGGTAGCAACTGTTCCAAGCCCCATTATGGTGAGAAAACCAAACAGTAGCCCAGTATTTATACTACATACAAAATCTCTGTCAGATCTGTCAGACTTTGATTTATTAATGAATCTTTTCTTTTTATCTGCTAGACTCAAACATGCAGACCATTAATATCCCCAAGCCCAGCTGCTTCAATGGAGAGCAAAGTTCTTCCACTTAATTTCCACATGGTAAACCAGTCAATTTCAAAGCAGAGTCTCAAATCCTCCCAAAATGTTGTCTTCAGTTCAGCAGGGTCAGGACGGCAGCGATATCCACAAATTCTTCCAAAACCACTGTCTACATCTGCGATTGCCCTACGATCACCTTCAACAATGATTCTTGCACACAGCCCAATGAAAACTGTGATGACGACCTGTCACGTTAGTCCTGTTAGTTTAGTCAAAATGACATCAATATCTCTGGCACCTAACAGTCATACTGCCACCACCTGCCTCACCAATGCTACTCTCAGGCCAGCATCGGCAGATATCAGCAGCCCTGCAGAGGAATGCAGACCTATTCAAAAAACTATGAGAAGTGCTTCCACTGTGCCCATTCTGGCACCTGTGACAATGCAACAACAGGCGGTTGCAGACAGCAATAACATAGATGTTGAAATGGAAGTTGAGGCTATTCATGAAAGCAGCCAAAGGCGTTTTGCTTATCCATGTCGAGAGGCTAAACAGCGGGCTGCCAGTGTACCTATACCACAAACAAAGAAGCTTTTTGGAGTGGATGAAATGGCATTCAGTAACTGCCATGAGAAGCCTTCTTTAAGCACTGTCACTGTGGCAAACCTCACCAAAAGTAAAAATAATCCTGATCTTGCAACATTTTCTCCTCACAACACAAGCCCTTCTTCTTCAATGAAAATCAGCCTTACACAGTCACCTGGAGGAAGCAGGAATATATCATTCATAAAAGGAAATGTTACGTCAACAAAGAACATAAGGAAACGACCAGGCTTCAGCCCAGACAGCTGTAAAATATCTCCAAGTAAACGGTTCTTTGTGCCAAAGCAGATGCTGGAGGGGTCTACTGATCCTGAAAGTGGTATAAGGGCTACGCTGACTAACAGTCATGAAAGCCCCACTCGCCCAGAAAGCGCTCCAGCAAGCCGGGAAGTTGAGATCAAAATGAATTCCAATATGACTTCCCAGAGTTACACCCATGCTTCCTCTTTAAGAAGCAATAGCTTTTACTCTTTAGCTAACACAGAGAGTTCAATGCAAAGAAAAAATACCCTTGTTATGGATGGTATTACTTCACCCAATCATGTATTACTACAGCAACATCAAATACATAATGTCAGCAAGCCTGCAAGCAACATTTCGGTTTCAAATTCAAACGAGAGTATTGATGGTTCTCAAACAATCTATCCTTTGCAAACACACTCTGCCACTGAAAATGTGCACTTTTTCAACCAAGATATTTCAACAAATTCTGCTACCGTGCAACCAGATATTGACTATTTTTCCTTTGATGATGATGTTACGCAGGATAGTATTGTGGAGGAGTTGGTGCAGATGGAGGAGCAGATGAAACTTAACCTCAAAGACTTTGGAAACTGCCATTCTCTACAGTGCCAACAACCTGGAATCCAAGAGAACATGACTGCCACTTATCAGAACATGAATCCATGTTACCCAAACACAAATAATCATTGCAATCCCATTCAAACTCCAACACCCACACCGACACCCACTCCCACGACAGAAATGATTGGAGGAGCCCAAGTCCTAACTGGGGATAGTCCCTGTTCACGCATGGCCTCAACAACACCTGTGGATAGTGCCCTTGGAAGCAGCCGTCACACCCCTGTGGGAACTCCACTCTCAAACTGCAGCAGTACTGTCCCACCTAGTCCAGTCGAATGCAGGAACCCTTTTGCATTTACTCCTATCAACTCCAGCAACACTGCTTTTCATGATAACATCAATGTTACAAGCAGCCCAGTAAAGCCTATGCAGAGGCCAATGGCTACACATCCAGACAAGACTAGACTGGAGTGGATGAATAATAGCTACAACAACAGCAGCAGTAGTGTAACCAAGTCAAATAGTGGAATGGGTATTGTACCTAGCTATCAAGGATTGATAGACAACCACTTTCAAAAACCTCATGCTTTTGCTGTTCCACACGCAAGGCACCAGGAAAACACCTTTGGCCGTTTGACCCCCATCTCTCCAGTGCAGCAGCAAGTAGCAAGCATGGCAAATATGAGCAAACAGGAGGGCTTCGCTGTGCCTGCTCCTCTAGATAATAAAGCCAATGCCCACTCAACGTCTTTTCGATGTAGGAGTGTAAGCCCTGCTGTACATCAAAGAAATGTAAGTGTCAGTATTGGAAGTAGTGCCATTTCGAACACCCCACGTTCAGTCCTGTCTCCCTTTAACTCACCTATAACACCGGAGATATTTAATTTATTTTCCAACAATCAGTCAAACATTGCAGTCAGTTGCATGGCACAAAGAAGTCGTTCTGTGCCACTCAATGTCATGATGCAAACTCAGGAAATGCCACCACAAGGCCAGCCATCCAGCACCAAACACCTGGGCACTGTGCTTCTGAACAAGCTGGAGAGGTCTCATGATGACACTATGCGAGGTCTTGGAATGAATAATTTACCATCCAGCTACAGTGCCTGCATGAACCTCAGCCAGATACTTGAATCTGACCCAAACATTTCCTGCAGTGATCACCACCTCTTGTCCTCGAACTCCTCCCAGAACACAGTTAATGAGCCAACTATTTTTGACAGCATTAAAAGCAATTTACAGTTAACAAGGGCTCAGTCTCAGCAGCAGATACCAGCAACAGCAATGCAGGACAATTTCAGATGCACTGTCCCAGATCTGGTTCCACAAAACCGCCTTAGTGCCAGCAGTGCTGAGCAGAACTTAAACACAGGAGCAAACTTCCCCCATGAACTTAGAATGACATCGGATCTCTCCAGCAGCATCAACGACCTTAACACGCTAGATACAAACCTTCTGTTTGACCCAGATCATCAACAAGGGCAGTATCTAAGTGAAACTCCAGAGGAGCTGGTCCATACCTCAGTGTATCAGCAGATCACCAGTGACTCAACTCACTCTGGTGGACTGGAGTGGTTTGAGAGTAAAGACCATTCAGCTGTTGGTTTGATGGGTTGAGTGTATTTAGGCGTAATCATGTTTTATTCATTATTGTTTATAATTGTTCATTATTTATATTATAAGCTTGAATTTGTGAATTTGTGTCAGTCTGTATAAAATGCTGGTCATTTTATCAATGTAGATGTTGTAAAGCTATGCATTTAAACCAACAGTATAGTTTTTTTTTTTTTTTTTTTTTAATGGCCAGTAGGTAAAAATTAAAACTGAGAACAGCATTTAGATCAACCCCTGTGTTGGATATCTGCACTTTTAAAACCCTGTAAGTGAAATTTTGAAGTTTCTTATGCAATGAATTCTGTACAAGTTTATATCCCAAATCTAAAATGCATCAGATTTAGGCAACTAATGTGTTCTAAATGCAGCATTTGTCAATAGTAAAATACCCTGTCCTGCCTGACAATCCTTTTTGCCCCTTTTAAAATGCAATCTGCACTGTTAATTTAGACCAAAATAATAATATAATAATCATGTTAATATTTAACTATATGTGAACCCTGTGAACCAAAGAATAATGTACAAATGTGCATTGCACGGTCATTGCCAAATACTGTTGGAATTGGAATGATACAGTTAATCAATCATATGATTTTTACTTTTAAATTTAAGTGTAGAATCACTTTCATTGATTTGTACTCTGTTCTATTGAAAGCCATTTGACATGTTGGCTTTAGTGTTATACTACCTTTATTACATAAACTTTAATTTGTTTCAGGCCAAGCCTACTGCTTTTACAGTAGGTCAATAGAGCCTATTTCTACAGTCAAAAATATATTTATTTTTATTAACAATAAACAACATTTACAGTTACAATTGAGACTGTATTAAAGTGGCCATTAAGGTATTAAATAATATTTGAGTAAGGTAGCATAATGGCCAGATGGTTTCTGGTGTTTATGCAAACAGTTTATGCAGTGAATAAGCCAGTATCTTCCCAATTACTGTATTCTGTATTTCCTTACAAACTGTGTGAAATGTTATGTTTAGCACTACAACATGGGCTAAGCCTACTGTTATCTCATTTGTAGCCAATAGTTTTTTGTTGCTATGATCTGTAAAGACTTAATTGAGGGTCTTGGTTTTATGTGTTTCTAAAACAAATAAACTTTTTTTTTTTATTATTTAAAGTAAGTTTGTAAGATTTGGATTTTAAATTCCATAAACATGACCTAGGCTTACTGTGCCCTTGTGCCTACTCAGATATGTGGTAGGCAAATCAAATACAACTTTTACTGATAACAATCGTAATCCTGACTTATTCTTAATCACACACAAAAAAGCCAAGTTGTTTAGTCATAACTTGGTCTTTTAAAACGATTATCCATTCAGAAAGCAGAATGAGCCTCGTACCAGAATATTAGTTCCCAGTTTCTATAACAGAACTATAATGGTTTCTAACGATGCCCTTTGGTAGATATCTTCTGTCCATGTCCAACCAGGAAGTAATTATAAAATTAATCACCAAAGTTGTCAGACTTCAGAAAACAAAGTAAAACTTTTAATATAATCGTAATTTTTTAATGAAACAATTGGTCAAACCTGCCATATGTACTTAAGGTTAAAAGGTCGATGGTCTTGCTCTTCTTATTTATCTTATACCTGTGTAATAAACCTTATTTTGTACAGCCAGGCAGAGAGTGAAATATACAGGAACAGGAGGTGGAGGAAGTAGGAAGCCAAGCCATAGCAGGAGGAGGAGAACTAAGAGGATGGTTAGAGAAGAGGCGGTCACTGCCCGCCACTATCAGCGTAAACAACGCAAACGAAGGATACAAGCAGCTTAGTAAACTACAAGTCAGTCGCTTTCTGCAAACAAACTTCTTCACCTAGCCCAAAGGGAAGGAGACCAGCCGGGGTATTATGGCTACCCTTTCTCCGCAGATCCGAGGACTTCCTGCAGATGAGGTAAAGTATCGGCTGTGAACGCTAGATTTGTCAGTATACTCATGTGATCACGACGTTAGCAACAAGCGACTAGTTGAGCTAACCACACCAAAACTTGGCAAAAACTGTCGGTTTGCTATCGCCTTACATTGGATAAAATGTTTTGTTGCGTCTCCAAAGACTCACGCTTGAGCTAAATGATTATTGTCCTTAACTCTGTAGCTTTCGTCTGTAGTTAGATAAAGCCCACTTTGAGAAACGGAGAGCTACAGGTTTGCTCGATGGTAACGCCTTTGCCAGCAGCTGGTTCTCACATAATTGCGCAATTCATTAAAAGCTAATGATTGAACGATATAGTCCACACAATACTGTGAAAAGTCTACCGACCGTCATGTGACATTACATGCGTCATAACAACACTGATTCAGAAATTACTAATTTGTAACAGTAAAACTGTGATAATAACTGCTATGTTATTTCAGGATGACACCAGAATCCTAAAAGTCAAAGTCATAGCTGGAATTGGCTTGGCAAAAAAAGATATACTGGGAGCCAGGTATGATATTCAATATGCAGATTTCTTCAACACATAAATAAGTATGCATTAGCACAATACTGTCGTTTTTTTTTTTTTATTTATTTATTTATTTTTATCTTCAACATTTTTTATTACTAAACTTGTTGTTCTAATGCTATTGTCAATCCAAGAATTAGAAGAAGTATTTAAAAGGCTACTAAATTAGTCCTCCTTTTTTTTACTTTAAGTTTAAAAGTTTTCTGAAGTGTAACTCTGATCTGACCAGCTATCATAGTGCATCACAAATGTTTATTACTATATTTGTAACTGATGTGCCCTGTGAAGCACTATATTATATAATAGATAATGTGAGTGAATGTGATATGATATCCATTATACATTCAAACTAATTCAGATACTCAGATGAATAATGTCACATGTGCATGAAGGCAATGACTAAAGAATGACATAATACAAATAAATTAGAACATGACATAGATGTTACTGTACTTTTTATTTAATATCTCTTGAACTCTTTTACAGTGATCCCTACACAAGATTGTCTCTGTATGATCCAGTAAATGGGGAAATAACAAGTCTTCAAACTAAAACAATTAAAAAGGTGAATAAAACACAATCCACTGAATTATTACATTTCATTATTTTGCTTACATATATTTTTTCTCAAAGACCCTAGATCCAAAATGGCATGAAGAATTCTTTTTCAGAGTAAGTCAATAAAGTTCAAACTTTTTTTGTTTAGTTTTACATGACCCTAGTATCAGTTTGTCAACTTCACTTTGCTGTATTTTTATACAGGTTGATCCCAATAAGCATCGCCTTCTACTGGAAGTGTTTGATGAGAATCGTCTGGTAGGTTTTATTATACAACTTGGCTTTTAATGTTATGGCTTTAAATCCTTCCAACTTACAATAATAAATTATTTTAGATTGAATAATGCTACCACTTTTTTAAGATACTGTAAAAAACACTTTTGTTTTCTCATGCTGACAGAGAAAGCATTGAACTTGCCCATTTTGTTTCATGTGGATAGGCCCAGTAATTATAGCGATATTACCCATAAATCAGGTCAACAAATCTGCAATCTGAACAGCAAATTCTGACTTACAGCTCAATTTCTAGAATGGCATAACAGAACCTATTTGGTTAAGAGAGGCCAGTTGAGTTCATTAGTAGCCAGTATACTGGTGATGTTGTAGATAAGGCTTGAATATTACATGTACAGGTACTTGTCATTTCACTTCTTACAGTATTAACATGAATTTGACTAAACAGCAATTGCTGCCTTTGTGAGGGTTTTAATTCAATGCTTTACTTTCAATTGTACAAAAACAAGATAAGTGTTATATAGTATTAAATTTATATACACTACTCTCCATTGCTTTTTTAATCATTATCAACATTTGATGAATATAATCCCACCATATATTAGTACTTCCGGGAACAACCAAACTCTTGTTGAATTCAGTGCTTGCCATGTTTACAGTGAAATTTACATCATCGTCATTACAAGGTTAATGGCATGCCTACCCTTATTTTGCCATGGCATGTACAATATTATTGGTAAACTGAGAACAGTAGTATGTAAAGCTGTAAATGTGGGTAAATCTGGCTTTAGACTGATACATGGTTATGTGCTGACCAAAGAGCACAGTGTGTGAGTTTGCATTGTGAAACAGTTGCATGTGGTTACAGTTAGCTCCAAGGTCTAGGCCTGTTAACGTGATAGCATGGAGCTAATCAGTTAAAGAGTTACTCTACACAACTGAGAATTGTTTGGTAGCATTAGACCTGTAGTATCTGTTGTTCTGCTGACCTATTTCTTGTTAGACGGGTAGATCTTAGGTCGACCTGTAAACCTGTGATGCCCTCACACAATAAAAAATATGCATTATATTACTGATGAGTGAGCTTTTGACAACTCATTGTGACAGATGTGTACATAGTAACACCCTGTGTAGCAATTTATTTTTAGTGCTTTATTTTTGTGATATTTCTTTGCATGATTTGGTTTGGTCACTAAATTACTATTATGCTACAAATGCTTCTGGAATATGAAATTATGTCACACTTAACAGTCACATGGTTAAACAAATGGGTGTGACAGCTCAGAACTGCCGTGTCATGCCTCAGGTACACAAGAGGTGTGTACTCTGAGTAATGTATTTCCTAGTAAGACATTAATGCTTGCTAGCTAATGTTGGCTGTCCGGGTGTCTTTTATTTCAACTATCGGTCAATGAAAATAAAATTATAATTTTTACTCAGAAATAGGCAGGTCTAGCTTCTAAGGCTGCCTTTGATAAATGCCGTGTCAACATTTATGGAGTGGCAATCAGAGCAGGACAAACTGTTACAGGAGGTGTCATATAACTGGTGTCATGTCACTGGAGTTGCCATACTGTTTTTTTCTTCTTATATTTTTGTTGATGTCCATAATTTTGCTAATAATTTAAATACTTTTTAGACTCTTAGATTTGAACTATGGCTGGAGTACTCTTCACTCTTATTTCCTGTAATCTAATAGTATGTAAAAATATGTTTTATGGAGGGACAGAGGAGTAGAAACATAAGAAGCAGAGCTGCAGCTGCAGGAAGTTGTCATGAGCACACTTTAGCGTTGGTCTTAGAGGCTGTTTAGAGGGTAACCATCTTGTTTTTTGTTTATGTAGTCAGTAAACAGGAGCCCTCTTGGTTAAGACATCTGCCTGACAGGACCAGCTGACTTGGCTATCTGAACCCTTAAGAAGTTGCTCAACAGTAAAGTCTTTGTTCACTCGTATTATTTAACATTGGTGATATTTTAACATTGACACGGTCTTAGAGTCGACCAGAGAGACTGCTAGAGCTTCAGGGGTCGTATGTTTGGGTCATGCGTCCAAACAGAATCACTGACCTTCTCTGACTAAAAGCTGAGATCAGCCTGGACAGGAATGTAGGTTGTCACCAGAGCTATTTTGGCAATGTAGAGCCAGTAATGATTGTGATCACAGCAGTGAGCACGGAGCAGTTGCTTTGCCGTCCGTTTTCCTTCAAGCAGGTTTATCATGAATAACCCACCGTGTCTAGAGGGATTAGAGAGTTAAACGAATGGCACGTCAGCTCCGCTTGCATTTTGCGTCAAGGAGAAGTAACACGGACCCTCTGTCAGAGAGCCTCCGCAGTCATGGTGAAGAGACTGGCGTCAGTGTGTCAACTCACAGCCCAGCGGAGAGCCTGGCGCACACTTCTGTCCACCTAAAGGTGACTCCTCTGTCACCAGAAAATGGGATTTTACAACAGCATTCTGCTCTCTTTATACCCAGGATTAATGCTGGAGCATGTAGTAAAAAGAGTGTTGTACAGATCGCTCTGCAGCCATGTGGAAAGCCCAGTGGGGATGTGGATGGCAGTACAGAAGAAGGTGAAGGAGGAGCAGGCGCAGGCTCTGACAAAGGCTCATGCAGCAGTATGGCCAGTGACCCTGGGTACTGTAGCAGTAACAGCATCTTTGAACCAGAATCTCCAGAAAAGCAGAGGATCACTCAGGAGCACTGCATACTGCGCTGTAAGTCCAGAGTACCCTTGAGACGCTGTTCCTCTTTGGTTATCTTTCCAAAAAGCCCATGCAGTACTCCGCCAGCTTCTCCTGACAGCCCAGTCACTGTAGGGCCAAATGAAATCTCAGGAGATGAAAATACCAGTTGTGATGGACTAAGTTCAGTAAGTGGTCACCTTCCCCCAAGGGGGAGCTGTTCAACATGTAAGGCTGCTAGAAACATTGTACAGTTTAATAAAATGGAGGAATGTAATAAAGTAATTGAACAATCTTGTGCACTGGACCGATCAAATCGTCATTCGAGCTGCGTTCGACTGCATTTTGCCCATCAGAAACCTGTTTTACCTGCAAAAGGAGCTACTTTTCAACTAGAACATCCTGAGGCTTTTTATAGATCCCACCCTCAGGAGGATCCGGATGCTTACAAAAAACTGAAAACAAGCACATCTGCATGTATATTTTCAAATAAACCACCAAATAAGAGGAAGAGCACCTCAGAAAAGGGCCAACCCCACACTCGTCGTGCTATACAAAGGAGCTTCTCTCTGGAGGTGCCATACTCCAATACTGGAATTTCTTGTCACGTTTCAAACCCAAAGCTCTCCAGTTCCTATTCTCCGCATGTGCACATCCATTTGTCTCCTTTTTGCCCAAATAAGATGCCTCATGGCATTAATCCACACCTTTTCACAAATCCAAACAAAAACACAGAGGTTAGTATTTTTGTTAACTAATTTCTGTAAATGTTTTTTTCTATTCAATTGCATGAAGTGTTGTTTGTTGATTCATATAATCTTTGTTTCTTCCTGTAGTTTTAATTGCAGTGACTGGCTTGGATACTTGCTTTGCTTTACAGTGGCAGCCTTTTGGACATTGGTCTTACTCTTAACAGTTATAGCAAGCATTCATTTTGTTTGTGTACAGTGACCTTTTCAGACTTTGTTGTGCAGAAATTAATGAATTATTTGCCTTACTTGACACAGCAAATATAGGACTGTATCAGTAACTGAAAGGTTTGCTGTTGCTCTGTTTTGTGTTGGAAATCCCATGAGGAGAAACATTCAGTGGTTTTCAGTTTCACTTGTTTTCAATGGCATACGTTTTCTCACAAAAAATTTCAGTGATTCCTCTATCTAAATACTTACAGTGACATTAAGAAACAATACTAACTATGGCTGCCACTAACAAATGATATGTTTTAATTTTTCAGTTAAGATGAAAATGTTCATTTTGTCCTCAGTGAAGCTAGAGTGATCCTGCTTGAAAACATCTTAGTCCTATTTACCTATATAATCTACTTTCTGTGGGTTATCTTGATTCAGTTGCTGTTCTGTCATAACAACTCTTCTCTCAACACATGCCATGTTTTATGTCTGTGTGTAGTCCAGATTACAATTTTCCCATTACTATATTACTTGACAATAATTTAAAAGAGCAGTTAGTTGTGATTATTTCTATTAGTTGTTTCAACTCTACTTCTACACTTTTAAAAGTAATTTATTATACTGTTAACGGTATGAGTAATTGCCTTAAGTATTTAGCTGAGCTATATTTAGTGGTGGGAAAAGCAGTGCCACTTGCTGATATAAATAAGTGACTCTGAAATATTCCCCCTGACTCCAGATAGTCTGGTGGTCTGAAGCACTGCCCAGTCCTGTGGATTCAAATTTAACATGATACTAGAGCAGAGCACTGTCATGCCAGCCATCTGTGGAGATGGGGTCATGTAGGCAGGAAGAGTGTGAGCCATTTCCAGTAAAAGGATGGTGTGTCCCGTTCCCTTTGGGTCCCCCACTAGCTTCTGTTTGTGCAGTATCAATTATCGCACCCCACCACCTTAATGCACATTTAGCAGGTTGTCAAGTTAGAAGTTCACCAGTAATTAGCAAGTGCTTTTAAATAAGCACATTTTATTCTAATTCTTACTACTTTTAATTCTGTCAGTTCTTGGGTGTGTGTATTTTTTATTTAAAATGGAAATGCCTTTAATTATAAATGCAACTAATGCATCTCTAAATGTATTGGGTGTTTAAATACTCTGCTATAATGGGCGTAATTTCTATTTGTAAAAATGCAGATTGAGTTTTATTACCATTTTACTGTGCTACAATAGTTTAGAGACTATTATTTTTACTGCCATTTTGAGTCAGTTTTTGTACAACTATTTATGAATAAATCAAACCCTGCCTTATGTACTCTAGTTATTTAGCGGTATCTCTATTATGGCATCCTGTGATAGTTAATAGTCTTTATTTAATTAAGCTGTATTGATTGATATTGTCTTTTAATGATATTACATTCATTTTTAAAGAATAACAATAATGTGTCAGTAATTTTGTGTACTATTTATGTTTTTATAAGATCAGTCTACTACTGTTGTTATAATATATGTTATAATATGTTTGACTGCTGATGTGGAAACTGTGCATTTGAAACAGAGACATTTTAAATCTTTCATATCTTTTTGTTCTATTGGGTAGAATAACAAGCAAAAATCTAGGTTCCATACACTTATGGCACAGTTTGGTAAATAACTGTGAATACATAGGGAAAGGTCTACCTTGTACTTTGATATTCGTGCTACATATTAACTATTATAGTGTGCTTTTTATTTGTTTTGAGAGGTCTTGTGCTTATATCTGTGCATCTCTTTCTTCTCAGACACGAGATGACTTTTTAGGACAGGTGGATGTGCCTCTAAATCAGATTCCGGTAAGTTTTTTTGTTTCACTTAACTACACTTGTGTGAGAACTAGTATGTGTGACTTGGAATGTTGATGTATGTTGCTGTGCAACTTCTTAACCTTAGTTTGACCCATCCTTCACATAAATACAAACGCCCACATTTGGTTTCGTTTTGGAAACACACTTGATCATGTTTATCTTTTCTTCTGAGTTCTGTTTTATTATAAACACAACTACCCTGATTTGTCCTCATGCTACACTCTGACCATTATTACAGTTTGCTTACACTGTTAGTGAAAATAAACTTTATTTTCTGACTTTTGTTTTTTCTCTCAGACAGAAAATCCTAATTCAGAAAGACCATACACATTCAAGGATTTTCTGCTTCACCCCAGAAGGTCAGCTCAATTTCATACTTATTTGACAATTATTCATTTTACATTTCAGTGTCATTCATTTGGGACAATATTGGATCTTAAATGCATGTTGATTGATTTATATTTTAATATTATCATCTAGTCACAAGTCAAGGGTCAAGGGTCACCTCCGGCTAAAAATGACATATCTTCCTAAAAACCCAGATCAAAGCCAGGACCCTGCTGATCAAACTGAAGATGTGGATGTAAGCCTAAACACATTACAGTATATCTAATCACTTCTACACAATAAATGATTGCGATGTATGATACAATGTATATATTGTTATGCAGCAGCCTGGTTGGGAGTTTCTTGAGTCCCAGGACATGTCAGGTCCTAGACAAAGCCAGATTCTTCCTGCGCTGCCCCCTGGCTGGGAGGAACGACAGGACAACCTTGGAAGAACCTATTATGTGAACCATGAAACTAGGACTACACAGTGGCAGCGACCGTCAGTGCAGTAAGTTTAACAGGTTACCATCTTCATTTCTTACAAGCATTCTTAATTTATTCATTCTGCATTAAAGGGAAAATGGTGTGGAGTTACAGAGACAAAGCAATAACGTGGAAGCAGAGCATGCGTTTAACACACGGAGACAGATTTCAGATCCTGACGACCAAAATACGCAAGAGTCACCAGAGGTAAGTTACCCCAGACTTTCCAAAAGTGTTCTAATTCTACAAACAAAGTAGTTTGGTACTTACTGCTCTACTGTAAAACTTTCAAGGAATTGATTAGTGGGACATGCACATGTTAATTTTGGTCACTACGCTGGAGACTATGCTGGAGGCTCTAGACTCTTCCAAATATAGTCATTTAAACTTTTAAAGCACCAGTTGCATGTTGTAGCTTTTCAACAGATTCAAACAGGTCTCAGTGGATGTTCAATCCGATACGTCGGCTTGAAAGTGACTGGGATTGCACTAGGAGGAAATCCAGCACCTTCTAAGAGAAACACTCAAGACATGATTGACCAGACTAATTATATGATATTTCACTCGCAGTTTCACACCCATTTTATGCCTCATCCTACTACAGTATGATTGAAATTCCCATGCTGCTGAGCATTTTTCATGTCGTTTCTTCCTTTGTCCTAAAAAATACCACAGTTTGCGCTTGGTTTCTCTCTGTCTTTCAGAGCTGGGAGGTCATACCTGAGGATGAGTCCACCTCATATCAAAACAATATCCAGGTCTCATCACTTCGACCTCAGTCGCCGGTCGAGATTCATTCAGTTTGTAATGATATGAGCAACATTCACTTTTCAGGGTCAGCAGCTGCTGAACAGCACAGCTCTTGTCAGGTAATTTCTTATCCATATAATAATTGATCAGAATCACGATCATTTTCATTGCTATTATGTGAAAAAGTATCACAGTGCCTGCAATTTGCTTTGGCAAAATGGATGCTTCTTCATACAAGCAATGTTTTAATAATGGATGCATTATATTTACAAAACACTGTAGATACTTAAACCAAAAAAAAGGTTTACAAACCTAAAAAATAACTGTAAAATGTTGCATAATATTAAAAATTATGGATTATTCTTTGGTGAAGTTTGTTGTTCTTAATTATGTTTTTCTCCTTTTAGAATCACACAAGTAACTCTCGTCATTCCAGTCAAAGAGGCAATGCCCGGACCTCAACAGGGGAGGAGCATCCTGTTAACACTGCGGTATGTATTTCAGTGAAGAAATTACTTGTTTAGCCCTTTTTGTATGACTTAATGGAATTACATGTGACCTTAGAGATCATGCACTGTAATTAATAATTTTTATTTTCCTGTACTTCTATTAAGGGTCATATTCTTCATATTTGTATACTTTTATTTATTTTACACAATAGCCTCTTCCAATATCAACTGGGTTACCTGCGGGCTGGGAGGAGAAGCGGGACAACAAAGGACGACGTTACTATGTGAACCACCTCAGCAGAACCACCACGTGGACTCGCCCAGTTGTTCAGGTAAAAATGTTACATTTCTCAGTCAAGAAAAGGCAAAATGGATAAATCTGTTGAAGCCCATTATTTTATTGTCTTTTTGTTTTCTGGACATCTTTTTTTCAGAGAGCTCCTGAAGCCTCGTCACCACAGAGGACCGCAGGTTTACCTCAAAACCCCGGAACATCACAGGCGCCAGTGTCAGTAGAGGAGTCCCCTCAACCAGCCATAGGCCCGGAGCCCACTCAGGAGTCAGGATCATTGCCTGCGGGTTGGGAGGTTCGCAGTGCTCCCAATGGGAGACCCTTTTTCATCGACCATAACACAAAGACAACTACCTGGGTAACAATATTTAAGAATGTCATGAGTAACTCATCCAGCATTTTCTGTGACACATATCCTCTTTGCATTCTTGTGAACAGGAAGACCCGCGACTCAGAGTTCCTGTCCAGATGAGGAGGAGGGTCTCACTTGACCCTTCAGATCTCGGCCCTCTACCGGTAAGATCTTCCAGATCAGTAATGATTGTATAGTCAGACATCTCATGAAGTAGCAAACCAGTTAGCTCTTGCCTATAATAAAGAATAGCGCTATCTGTTGGCTGTCTGCCAGAACTGCATATAATAAGAATCAGCGGCTCAAAGCCCTTGCTCATAACACTCTGGCTTTAAAAGACTGTTGTCAAGAAATCATTACCAGTTCAGTTGTTTTATTATAAATGCATTTTGACAATAATCTGAAAGTAATAATCTTATAGTGTATTGGAAACTGTAATGTTGTATACAAATGTTTTATTTATTCTTGGTGGCAGCCTGGTTGGGAGGAAAGAGTTCATTCTGATGGGCGCATATTCTACATAGATCATAGTAAGTATAATGATTTTTCAGTAAAATATATTTTAATTGCTAAAAGGGCATTGCCTCAATTTTTTATCTTTTTACAGACACCAGAACCACACAATGGGAGGATCCCAGATTGCAGAATTCAGCCATAACTGGACCAGTGAGTTGATGTTTATACTCCTTTATAAACAAAACATGCCAAAATGTCATCTTTAAATTGAGATGTTTGTTTTTCTCATTGTTTCGTGCTTTTTGTTTTAGGCAGTGCCATATTCCAGAGACTACAAACAGAAGTATGATTATTTCAGAAAGAAACTAAAGAAGCCAGTGAGTATTTATCTTGTATCATAATTTCTTAACTGTACAAAAGTAACATTAAGTGTTCATTAATGTTCATTTTATTCCATAGGCTGACATCCCAAACCGTTTTGAGATGAAGCTCCGACGAGCTGCGGTGCTGGAAGATTCCTACCGGCGAATCCTGTCTGTGAAGCGGCCAGAGCTGCTGAAGGCACGTCTGTGGGTGGAGTTTGAGGGAGAGAAAGGTCTGGACTATGGGGGCGTGGCCAGAGAATGGTTCTTCCTTATGTCCAGAGAAATGTTCAATCCATACTATGGACTTTTTGAATATTCTGCCACGTGAGTAGAAACTATCAAATATGAATACCAATGTCTGTTTCATTTATTTATAGTCATATTTTGTACAGAAATAGCTTCTGAAACTATTGTTAATGTAATTTCATTTTAGGGACAACTACACTCTGCAGATCAATCCAAACTCAGGTTTATGCAATGAAGACCATCTCACGTACTTCAAGTTTATTGGTCGCGTTGCAGGCATGGCTGTATTTCATGGCAAGCTTCTTGATGGTGAGTTGTTGCTTTTGAGGTTTTAATGAGCAAATTGCTGAGTTCACAACATTTTATAGAACAATAATATTAAATACAGATGGGGGGCAGATAAAAGTATATTTTTAAAATTGATTTTTTTTTCTTGGAATACAGCAAGGGCTCAGGTCTAGTCAGAAATACAAATGATCAGGTTCAACATTTGTGAATTCACTATTTGGATATTTTGTGGCAAAATACGTATGTGTAATCAATAGAGGAAATTGGGTCTTGCCCTCCATCTGGAATTATAACATCATGACAATCTAGAATTTGAAAACTGCCTATATAATATAGTTGTATATAGTTATATATAGTTTTTATTCATTTTTTGTTTTATTTTGTAAAGCTTTCTTCATTCGACCTTTTTATAAAATGATGCTTCAGAAATCAATTAATCTTCAAGATATGGAGTCTGTTGTAAGTACTTCAATGCATAAAACCTTTTATATGGTTCATTACATTATAGGAACTGATGGGCAGTATGTGTCACTTTTTAGGACAGTGAATATTTTAACTCACTGATGTGGATTTTGGAGAATGACCCCACAGACTTGGACTTGAGGTTCACTGTTGATGAAGAGCTCTTTGGACAGGTTTGTTCAGTTCACCCTTTTTTATAAGTGGTAACTTTCAGTTAATATGTTGCATACTTCACATTTAGACTCATCAGCACGAACTAAAGCCTGGTGGTGCCGATATTGTGGTGACCAATGAAAACAAGAAAGAATACATCCAGTAAGTGACATACCGTATCTTATAACTGTAATAATTATAATATAAAAGATTGAGTAATTAATTTATTATAAAAGATTGTTAAAATATATACTCTATTTTTTTTTTTTTTTTTTTGGCAGTTTGGTGATACAGTGGAGGTTTGTAAACAGAGTACAAAAACAGATGACTGCTTTCAAAGAGGTAAACTGATGATTTTTTAAAGATTTAATTTATATAATATACATATATTATATAAATAAATATCTCTACGTTGTGTTTTCTTATATATTTCAGGGCTTCTTTGAGTTGATTCCACAGGATGTTATTAAGATTTTTGATGAGAATGAGCTGGAGGTTTGTCTCTGTTAATCTGTTTACCGTAAACTTAGTATAACTTAGTTTAAAAGGTGCACTTCATAACTGCATGCACTTTTCTGCTGTTGGAGTGCACCTGCTTGTCTTCATGGAAATTTCCTTGCATGGAATGTTCCAGAGGATAGCATTAAACTGCTCTGTCTCGACTCTTGCATTACTTAATGTACAGGTGATTTTATATCACAAAAAATACCTTTAAAAAGATGCATTCTTAATGTGAGAAGGGTTACCTTTCCACAGATTTCACCTGTAACTTGCCTGGCTTGGAGGTGTCACATACCTCCATGGCGATAGTTACATTTCATGTAATCCTGTGTTACATTAAGCATAAAAAATTAATTTTGCCATGGAAACAAGGGGATGATTGGTGATGGAGCCCCCAGCAAAAAGTTACATAGTGCCCATTTAATACTTTTAAGATAAACCTTTTTCTTTTCACTTTCACAGCTTCTCATGTGTGGATTAGGAGATGTGGATGTGAATGACTGGAAAGAAAACACAAAGTACAAGAATGGTTACTGCTCCAACCACGTGGTGATCCAGTGGTTCTGGAAAGTAAGATGCTTAGATGAAACTCATGTTTCTCAAGTTTTCATTCATAAATTATCTTTGCATTTTTATTGCAGACAGTGTTGCTGATGGATGCCGAGAAGCGAATCAGACTATTACAGTTTGTCACGGGCACCTCCAGAGTCCCCATGAACGGATTTGCTGAACTTTATGGTTAGTTTTTTATTTGTTTAGGATGTACAAGATAAACTGAACTGTTTCTTTGTTGTTTTATTGTCAAAGCAAGTGAGACTCAACTTAATTTTGTTTGTTTTTTTAGGCTCTAATGGACCACAGCTTTTCACCATAGAGCAGTGGGGAACACGTGAAAAATTACCACGGGCCCACACATGGTAGGCCCTTAATGTTGTTCGCAAACTGTCCAGATTTTAACTATGTCTCAGCATTGATTTCCTGTCACTACATAAAAAGTACAATCTAAATTAAAAGTCAAATTTAACGTTTCTTAAAGATATGGTGTGTAGTATGTGCTCCGCTCTCGAACTGAACCTGGTTTGGGTTTCGAGTGCCTAAACCTGCATATAGAGGACACATCAATTTTTCTTATTCTCAGTGTATGGGCTGGCCATGTCTCATGTGAAAGCTCAGAGCCTCCATGCTTCATTCACTGAGCTGCAGAGGCAGCACTAGTACTGGATAATGTTTGAAGGTGCCAGGTTTTAGGTAGTGACTATTCATACTGTCTAGATGTGCAGTGGAGAAGTGTGGAACCTACAAATTGCTCAGGAAAAAAAATCAAACAATCACTGCATACTTAGAGATATAAGAGATGCTGTATTATATAGTATTTAGTATATAGTATTTCATTAACAAAAAAACAAAAAAAAACATTGAATGCGGCTTGTACTGTCCTGTAACATAAACCTGTCATTTCTCTTTTTTTCTCTTAGCTTTAATCGTCTGGACCTGCCTCCTTATGAGTCTTTTGAAGAACTGAGAGAGAAACTGAACATTGCCATTGAAAATGCCCAAGGCTTTGATGGCGTGGATTAGGATGCCTGTGTATATGCATCAGTGTGACAGATGAAGGACTGGCCCTCATACTCGTTGGTCAACAATTATGAAGTTTACAAGTAAACCCTCCTTAAACTTCACTGTTATTTTCACATATTTGATTGATTAATTGATGGTTACATTGTGTAAAAGATTTAATCATGTTAATTCATAGGTTTATATACTTGTTATCTTATATAAATAAGATAAGCATTTACTGTTAGATTGTAAACTTTGGTACCCAAGACATGTTAGTCTGGGCTGATCTCATTCCATTGCATTAAACGGCTGAAGCAGGGAATTTCTGTATTTGTAGCGGAAAATCAACATCACTAACCACTAGGACCAGTAGTAGACTGTGGACTTGTTAATATAATTACAAAATGCAGTGTTATATGTGCTCACTGTCTATGCAGTACTGTATATATTTTCATATGAGTGAATGTGACTTGATTTATGTACATATTTGTACAATCAATGTTTTCTTAAAACCACTATTAAGCTGTTTATGACCCTCACAAATGTGCCAACTGAAACATAGTTTTAATCATATAAGCATTTACATTGCCTTATCCTCAACCCTTAAAGGACTCTTCACAAGGCTCTTTTTATGTTTTTATGTCATTTTCTCATTGTAAAATTGTACAGCTTATATTATGGTTCAGAAAAAAATATTTAGTTATCTATAAGAAAGAAACTCAAGTTAGGAGAGTAGTCATAATGATTATAATAGTAAAACATGTTTACACTGCCTGTAATGTTTACTGGACAATTACATGGACTTGTGTCTTGTCTCAGCGAACACACTTTTATACTTTTTATAAAGTGACTTTATATTATCAAAGTCTTACTCTTACTCTTACTGTATCTTGTGAGTCTGTCAGCACACTGCTTTTATCACTATTTAAGAATATCTTTAACTTCTTAAATGTTTACAGAGTACTAAACATGGTATACGCTCTGCTCTTAATATAAAAGCTGTTTAAATGTGCACCTCTGGGGCCTTTTTTGTAATGTACTGAACTTTGTTGTATCATAGACTAATCATTTTTATTACATTTTTAAGTCACTGTACATTAAATATTTTTATTGTGAAGTACACAATCAAATGTAAAACCGTAAGTGCATTACCACTAAATGTTTTGCAGGTAATTAATTATATACCAGTTTGAAGCAGACTGCATTGTATTTTGGCTGATAAAATCGAGCCACACAGAAAAAAATAAATGTTTTAAAATCTAACTTGTCAATCAGTTTTTAAGCAATAGTAATAATAGTACACTACAGCAAGCCACTCAGCCACTGTGGTAATACTGTCTTATGTCCAGTAGAGGGAGACGCAGTACATATGCAACACAATGAACAACCTATTTGAGAGAAGGGAAACAAGATTTTTTTTTTCTAGGTTGCGAGATTGTAAATGAACTTGTTTTTTGAAAATCAGAACATTGTTTTTTTGTGTGTTTTTTGAACGCTTCCTATGATGTAACTGGGACTATGGTCTGTATTTCTGTGCTGACCAGGCCTCCCCCATTGTGGCACTAAAACATCCCCCTTTCCTCAAGGGTTGGCTGAAAGGTCAAGCCCATTCAGGCCGGCCTTTTGGACATTGCTGGGGTCAGTGGGGATGGGCCCATGTGTGGATCGACCAGTGAACCAGGGGTACGCAGATTTCCCTTTTGCCACAGTCCTACCAGCATTCATAACCTGATAATGACTTCTCCCACATTGATCTGGCCGCAGAGCTGACCCCAGCCCACAGTAGGCTGACCATCGCTCCACCCACAAAGAGCACCATATTGGCAGGTGCGAAACTGAATTCTTGATTAATCAAACACCCAGGGGAGGGACTGGGTGGCCATGAATGTGGTCAGCCACACACTTTCTAACGTTATATAATACCACAATAATTTAGACGTCACTATACTCTGAAGATACTTCCCAATTAGCCCTATGACGAAAGGAGTTTCTAAATCCTAAAGTGCTAAGAGATATAAATTTAAAGTAACTGAATGGTTATTTCAAAACAGTAGTTGAGAGATTATAGAAGACATCTAGTATGCCAGGATATACGGGCCAGTAATTACAGCATTTTCACTATAATTGGTGTTATTGCTTATATTTGTCCTTTATTAGACTGGACGTACTGGTTTGGTCATGGTTTCATCCCCTAAACTAGGACAAGAGTATTAAGTCTGTATAATATTTCTGGAAATTTAGGTCAAAGAGAGTCTAGTGTATAATACATAGACTGTATAAACAGTCTATGGTATAATAGTGTAAAATGTAATGAATTACCTCGTATTAACTTTGGAAAAACATACTTTAGGTTACTTTGTGCATCCATAATGAAGCTTCCTAAGAGCCAGTAAACTGATATGAAGCTAATATTGCTGAGATGTATTTATTCCTGCTAGAAATATCTTACAATACAGTTGTATCCTATTGAAATGTAAGTGTAATATTCCTTTTAACTTGTCTGTACTATGATTGGCTGCTGATCACAAATGGGATCTGGCCCACCTTCTGAATAGGGCAGAGCTGTGTGCAGGATGTTCCACGAAGGGGGTCGGTTTCTTCCCACATTGAGAGGTGGATCAATATCAACATTGACACAACAGCTGTCCAGCTCTGACCAAAGCCTTTCTGTAATTGCTGGACCCACTTTTAAAAGACAAGGGCTGAACTCATTTCTATTAGCATTTTTGCCAATATTGGCCATTTGGTGTGGGGGATCTGCTCACATCAATACCGCACCAATCACATTGATAAAGACAAGTCAAAGGTTTCTGTTGGATAGATTCATAAAGTCAACAATAAATAAATACATTAAATATACATACCTAAATGTGTTAATGTTCTCAATAATATTAATTGTTGATCACAATTTATGTATTTGAACTTTTGTTTTTTGGTGTTATATTCAAGGTATGTTCTGGTTCTGTTCTAATTGTATTCTAAGAATAGTTTACACTTCAACTGGTGAAAGTGACATAAAGAAATTGATTTCTTTGTGCTCATTTTACCCAGCACTAACAGAACCACTCAGAATTTCACAGTAAGAATGCATGTTGTTAGTAACAAGAACACTTGTGTGTGAAAAATGCACAAGAGATATAATGCCTGCAGGAAAAGCAATATAATCGACATGCAGACGCAGGTGGTGAACCCTCCACCAGAAAAGTCAGCCATAGAATGTAGCCTATTGAATCAGTGATGGCACCTTAGGTACTGGTTTTGAGGAAACATTTAGGCTAGGTTAGATTTACAGATTTACCCATAGTAGCAACACTTGCAGGCCGCTATTCCATAAGATCATTAGTAATGAGGCTGTTTGTAATTGATACCATATTTGCCTTAAGACCATAAACAGGCAAGGCGGTGTTTTGTTGTTGGTGGCCTAGAGGCCAGTGACTGCTAGGTGGCGCTACAGCTTCATGGCCTGCTGACAGGCGTGATTAATTGAATGTGTCCGTCCTAGTGAGAGACAGGAGCGGGCTGGAGCCAGGGCACCTCTGCACCTCCGAGCCGAGCTGCAGCTCAGTGTCCGCACGGTCCCTCAGGAGAAAGGAGCTATGAGAGAGTAGCGAGTATGCAACGACAATTCAAGTAAATGGCGCCCCTTAAAAGGATTTTAAATCAGCGTTTGGTGTTTTACATCCTCATTCTTCCAATCTCAGGTGAGACATTTAATTAATTAATCAGTTATTGTGTAGTTAACTTAGGCTAGTTACATAGCCAAGACTAGAGTGACCAGAGTGAGCCGACGTGGTCATGTCGAGGAGCGATGTCCAGTGGCTACTGTGAGAACTTCAATAACTTTAACTTTTCATTTTGTGATGTCTTTTAAAACTAGTGTGGGTAATTCTAACTTGCTAACCGAACTAATGAGGGATCCAACTGCATTTCACTTAAGTTTGTAGTTTGTAATTCACTTTATTACACCAATAGCTCACAGAGATGTTTTATTTAGCCTACCAAATGCATAATGTAAAGAACAAGTGGGCCTCTGAATGCCAGAGTATTTAAAACTACACACAGCCACAACTAATTCACACTTTTTACGCTGGGGTGACTAAACGTCACTATGAATTGTATTTTGGGCTGTTTATACATGGTGTATTCTTCTAAGAATGACAATAGTGTTTGGGTTAATTCGGTCTACATCCAGTAAGGAAAAAGTTAATCACTGATAAACAGAATTATAATGCATTTCTCTGGTTTGACCTGTGGTTAGCATTAGTGTGCTTTGCATTCATATATTTCTATATTTTCTTTTTTTTCTACAGGCATTTTATGCTTTAGTGAATTATTTTTTGTCAAAGAACCCCAAGATGTTACAGTAATGCGTAAAGAGTCAGTCATTTTGGACTGTCAAGTGCGTGGCGAGGCCCCCATTGACTTTCAATGGCTCAAGAATGGACTAAAACTGGTGGAGAGTGAGAGGTTGTACCTGCTTTCCAATGGCTCCCTGTTTATTTCGGAGGTGGAGATCAGACGAGGAGACAAATCAGATGAAGGCTTTTACCAGTGCCTCGCTCAGAATAAATATGGAGCAATCCTGAGCCAGAAAGCCCGTGTTACAATCGCAAGTGAGTATGATGATTACCTGATCGTTTTGAGTGTCACCTTAGAAGCCTGTAAGACTACACTGTTTAGAAAGAAAACCTGCCCATTGGTGTGCAAATGAGAAGAGTGAAAGGTTGGTGCAACCCAGGACAGTATTTCTGTTGAAGGATGGCCCTCATTCACTGGCAACTCTTTCATGTTATTGGTCACCAGATGAATTGTTCTTCACTATGCTTTATTTTCCTGTGGTCCATGTGTTCAGGTATTTCAATAGACAGAAAAGCTGTGCATCCAGGGATAGAGTACGAAAGTTGATCAAATATGACTATTTCCCACTTGTTAATGATTTACGAGAAATGTTCCACATTTGACCAACACATTGTCTGTTTAGCTTTCTTTGTGATTGTTTACTGTTAAACATGGACTGACGACTACTATACAAACATTGCCAGAAGTTTTATGAGGTCAGAAAGTCAGAACAGTTTGGACTTATCTGGGTGATTCATAAAAGTAAATATAGACATTACATTGCCCGTAAATCCTCTATATTCCACTTAGTGCACCCTTAATTTTAAGAGGCGATAAATGCAGGCTCCAAGTTTTACTAGTTTTAAACTGTCACTTAGGGCAGCTTCAGGGTCTTACTGGGAGCTCATAAAGTTTGCACAGACCTGAGAAATACGGAGTGGAGGACGCAGTGGTATCAGAGGAGCATGTGGGAGTGTACATACACAAAGGCACGTATGCTTACAAATGTGATGTGCATTTTCCTGGTACCATGACCCAGCCCCGAGGTCTAAATGCCCAAACTTTATTGCAGGTCTTGCCAGGTCAGTTGGAGCTGTGGGGGCTTCACACAATTGTTTTCTGCCTCACTACTCCTACCACAAACCTGAATGGGCTTTCCCTCTGAATGTTTTGTCCTCCATGTCCCCTGGACAGACAAAAAGAGCTTTGGGGGGAAGTTGTCCACTGATCAATCAAGGTTTAATGTGTGGACCCTGCTACATATATTTAGTTGTATATTTAAGAGGCTGCTTCACATTTATATTAAACAAGTACATGCCTAAGACTTTCACTAATCTTTGGGTTACCTTGAAGAACGGCTAAAATATCGCTGCACAGTTAGGGCAGTTAATTTTGTCAGGGCGGTTGATTTTGTCTAGAAATTGCATTTCTCCTTTGCCTTTGTGAAGCAAAGTTGATCAGATTGTTGTAGGTTGTGCTAGAAGTAAATATTTAGGTCTACTGTATTGTGCCCAAACTGCCTTTTGAAAAACTTGTTGCTGTTTTTTCTTAGTGATGATCCTAGGAGCTAATGTTTGTGTAAGACTGGTGTAGTGGAGGGTAACCTTAAACATTTGGTTGCTGAGGCACAAAAGACAGAAAGATTTGGCCTGGCTGAATAGGAATGTGATACATGAGCTGCATCATGTGACATTTGTCAATAGACTTCTGATTGATGACGATCTCAATGGAGAGATGCCTCCTAAAGTTGACTCCCTCTTTTGCCTCCTACATTGAGTGAATGCAGCCCATAGCACGGGGCAGACCACTGCAACACATGTGGCCTAGTGAAGGAGAACATCTCAGTGCAAGCTGACACTTATTTATGCTCAATCTGTGAAAACCAAAAATAACCAAAAATTTTAGAGCAAGAGCTAGAGCAAAATTAAGATGGGATACTAACTAAAACTAAACTAGACTAAATTTGGGATTATAGCAGTTCAAAGGAGCAACTAAAATGACTAAAGCTAAACTAAAATTAGCTTTCAACTAAACCCCAGGTTTTGAGTGGCTGTCTCATATACACCACTAGAAGAAGATTGCTGTGTACCACCAGTACCCATTACAGATTACAGATACAGCATATATGTATTGTACTTTGGGCTAAGTCATGTATTATGTGATTTGGTGGTTTGAACTCGGTCACCCCAAAATTATTTAAGTAAACCTATCTGAACTGTGGAGGAAACGTCACTCCTGAACTCCTGAAGCAACTCCAGACCTGAATCTTGTTTTTCTCCTCTGCTGGACACGAAAGGTTACCATGGGGACCTGAGCAGCAGGCCTAGGGGTCAAAGGTTGTATTAAATAGTTCAATAGATGCACAAGATCTAGCAGAGCAAATTTAATCCATCTCAAATATTTTAAAATGTATTTTCTGTTGCAGAGGTAGTTTTTGAGAAATTGTCCCTTTTGTTGTATTTTGCCTCAGAGTCCTCAGATAAAGCTATACTATCTTACCATATGATCTTCCAAAAGAACAACTATCAGGTCTTTTTATGTAACACACTGTTCTTGGGAGATAGAACAACAATGCAGCCACTGTTTGGGCCGAGTAAACCGCCTCAGATGAATGGTAGTAGAAGTTTGCAGAGGAGATAAGGCGCTGGAGGAGGGGTGGATTCCTGCTCCCAACTTTGCTCCCCCAACAACAGGACTCGTCTTAAGAGGTCACGCTGCCCATGGGAATGAGCCTTTGTTTAGCCAGGCCTATGGTCATTTGACTGTCTTGCACCCCGCTCTGAGAGGGAGCACATCTGCCAGGGGTCTTTTGATTGATAGGGGGTCTTTTTAGTGACATATTGTTTTGTTTTTTAAGTTATCAATACCCCACCATTGTTCTTTGGCATTTAAGGCTAGAACTATTGTCACTTCAAAATAGTATTAATCCTAAAATTAATTAGAGTCATCCAAAGAAAATATAAAAGAACAGAAAAAAGAAAATATTACTCTTTATTATAAATGGCTAATTCTGACTACTGTTTTTGACTTATTGCTTGTTAATCTTGTGAGAAAGCAATATTTTGATATAGAATAGATTTAGGTTTTGTGCAGTCACTTTAGTTATGGTGATTAAGAAGGATCTTTTCATTGCCCTCCTGATGCTTAAGGCTATCAATTTAGCATGCTGACTCCAGGATGAGAAAGAAATGATCAATTTTAATGTTTCCCCTAAAAGATTGGATTCTGGGGGTGGGGTTAGGTTAAAAGTCACTTGGGGAGGAACATCTCTTAGTGACTGCATAGTTTAACAACTCAGTGGTTTCTCTCTGTTACAGCATGAATGACAAAAAAAACTTCATCTGAAGGTTGAAGATCTGTTTAAAATATTGTAGTAAAGTATTGTTTTATGACCAACAGCTGAGGTGTACTTTAACCTCACACAAACTCATAGAAGAATTGGTTCCTGAATTAAGTCTTTGGTCGGCATTTGTAAAGCACCCTGTCCTCACAGCTCAGGATGCACTTAAAAGGGATTTTCACTGTAACTTTCAGGTAGTAGCAATGGCCCATGTTTAAGTGGTGCCACAAAACGATGATAAAGGGGGGCAGGCAAAACTGAGAGGGGTCTGTTAGGATTTGTGTGTCCAGAGGTGAGAGGTTACGTGCAGGGAAATGCAGATGTCCAAGCTGTTTTGAATACTTGTGAGGAAAAGATTGAGGCATTTGTGTGTGTTTTTGTTTGTGTGAGTGGACCAAAAATCATATCTCCATGAAGTATATCCTTCAATATTAGATCAATAACATGATTTAAAGTTAACATATGAATTAATTTAGATTAATGTTAGGTAAGCAGTAATTATAAAGTATGGCAAGTATTAAACCTAACAACAGTGAGTGTGAAGTAAACAGCAACCAGCAACTACAAAGTGGCACGAAGCATTATACAATATAATTAAAATGAATCTTATATATTTACTTAAATTATTTTAGCAGACATTAGATGACTGTAGGTAAATAGTGCCACTCTGTGCTCACTGGCTTTGGCCCAACCCAAGCAGTTATAGATTTTCCACGCTGTGTTTGTAGTTTGTCAATAATCAATGATTATCTTGTTGTTTGTCAATCCCACATCATTGGACTGAATGGAAAGCCAAAGTATAGAAGTAGAGGATCAGTGAACTCATCACTCATGCCCTGTGGACATATCACTTTGATGTAAAGGGCTGTTAATGTGGTGAGTGGGGTAATCCTCCCTCACTCAACCATGAGAAAGACCAAAACACAGTCTCCTAATTTGATTAACTGGTTGAAATGGTCATTCTTGCAAAAGGTATGTTCTATAAAACTGTATTTACACTTAGACTTTTGTTGTACAACAGTACAAATCTGTAGTTTTTATGTTGCTTTTGCCTTCCTGGCTGTCCCTGGTTGTCATTCCCTTAGCTCCCCTGCAGTTTCACACCACTTCCCACTGCCACCCCATACATATCAAAGTATGTAGATTTTATGTAAACATTTTCAAATGGCCATGATATTGTTCTGTTTGCCATACTGTTGAGGGAAATATACGAAAAAAGCAAGTTAAAATACTCATTCTGAACAGTGCTGATAAAACAGAGGAATGTTTTAAGCTCTCCTGTTTTTGATGAACACTTAACTTAACGTCCTCCTCCCCTCTTAGCTCTGTTTCCTTTTTGTTTAGTGTTGATGGCACCAAAAGCCTTGGATATGACCAGAGAGGTTAAAGAGCAACTGAGTGTGTTTGCTCATCCATTACTCAAGAGCTGATCCAGAAAGAAGCTTAGTGACTAGGATGGGACAGAGAGACTTGTAAATGTTATGCTTTGATTATTCTTAAAATAATGCCTCATTATATTTCATGTTTGTAAATAATGTTGTCAAGTTAGGTCAAAATGTTGTTTGGAAATCTTCTAAACAGCTTTACAATTGATTTCCTCTAACATATGACGGACCATAAGCTCCTGCAGCTTTTGAACTCAGAAGGGGGTGGTACTGCAGTAGATGACCTCAGTGACTCCTAGGATTTTATGGCCCATGAGAAACTATTGTCAAAAAGAACATGGAAAATACTGAAACTACCTGAATGAGCTGACATCCAGGTTTGACGATCCTCTTTTAAAGGACTTTTTGTAAACTAATTGGGCTTCATTTGCTGCTGCTCAGCTGGTCACTGACTTGGGCTCAGTTTCAGGGAAACCCAATCCTGCAGGATGTTGCTGCTCCAGTCATCACCTCCAGCAGCACTCAGCAGCTCTGTGACTTTAGGCCACTACATCTGTGTAGGGACCTCCAATAGATTTGTGTTGGATGGTATTAGTTTGGCTGGTGTACTCTCCTACAATAAATAAATAGAGTTGTAAATCATATTATTTTCTTATTCTACCCTGTTGAATTCAGTCTTACTTTTCCACTTAGTTTTCATTGGTCATCAGGTTGTAATCTCTTGCCTCTTTGTGCTTCCGGAGGTATCTCTGCTTTTGCAATCCAGCCCACCTCCATAGTGGTCACTGAAGGCTCAGTGGCTCGATTTTCCTGTAAAATCAGTGCACACCCTCCTCCCATCATCACGTGGGAGCTTAATCGCGTAACATTACCCCTGACTACTGAGAGGTAAGCCCTGTGGTTAATTGTCAGTTGTACATTAACTTAAACATTTAATTTGATTATATTTAAACACTATTTATACTGTCATCACAGAATCACAGTGCTGCCGAGTGGTGTGTTGCAAATTTATGGTGTAAAACAAACAGATGCTGGAAACTATCGCTGTATTGCCACAAACATTGCCAGCCGCCGCCGAAGTGGTGAAGCAACCCTCACTGTTACTCCAGGTTGGTAAAATATATTTTCATAAACCATTCAGTTCCTTTTGAACCAAAACAGTTTCTTAGATAAAGCTTTGCTGTTGTTGTGCAACTGTAGCCCCAAGCCCCCAGGTCCCCCAGAGGCCACGCATTATTACCGGGCCACAGAATGTCTCGGTGGCGTTGCATCAGAATGCTATTCTCGAGTGCATGGCCACGGGCAACCCACGACCCATCATTTCATGGAGCCGAGCAGACAGCAAATCTATTGATGTTTATAACACAAAAGTGCTGGGAAATGGCAACCTCATCATCTCTGATATCAAGCCTCAACACGAAGGGGTCTATCTGTGCAGAGCCACCACCCCTGGCACCCGAAACCATACCATTGCTTCGGCTAATGTCACTGTACTCGGTAAAGAAATACATTTTAACATTTAATATACCACAGAAGAATGCTTTTTTATTACGGTATTATATTTATATACATTTTTTATTTCATAGCTCCACCATCCCTGGTTGAATGGCCAGAGAGTCTAACCCGTCCACGTGCCGGTACAGCTCGCTTTGTATGCCAAGCTGAGGGGATCCCAACTCCTCAAATCACTTGGTTCAAGAACGGCAACAAAGTCCATTCTAACGGCCGCATCAAGATGTACAACAGGTACCATGCCAATAATATGCAAACACAGTGTTTTAACCACTGAAAATAACCCAATTACTGCTGTCTCTACGGCTGCCGTTTCTACGACTACTGTCTGTATTGAGTAGAGAGACACTGAATAATTTATTTGTGTAAATGGGAGTTTTGTTGTTTTGCCAGTAGTTTATTGTGACTACCTATTTAACTGATTGTGTGCATAATTACTGTGATTCTAAGTGGTGGTTTTTAGATATATTTTCTATGGTTTCTCTGTAGCAAACTGGTGATCAACCAAATCATCCCAGAAGATGATGCTATTTATCAGTGTCAAGTGGAGAATGATCTGGGCTCTGTTTTGTCTATGGCACGTCTCATTGTGGTGATGTCGGAGGACCGCCCGAGCGCACCACGCAATATCAGAGCTGACACTGTGTCCAGCTCTGCCATCCTGCTCGCCTGGGAGAAACCTCTGTTCAACTCTGACAAAGTTATCGCCTATTCTGTGCATTATATGAAGGCTGAAGGTAAACTGTGACAAAATCTGTTTTTACATAGGTTTTAATTAAAGTGCTTATTAGTTATGGCACATAGAAGACAGGAGAGAATATGGATTTTGACATTATTCTGTAAAGCGCAGCCCAATAATGCGAAACTTAAAATGTCTCTGTAAAAGAACCAACACTATTATACCACACAGCTAACTTCCTGTAATACTTTAAGCAGCAACAAATACAACACTCAAGAACTGTTGCCTGGCAGCAAAAATGCCATTCAGCTTTTTTTTCTGGTAACTTTAGCTTTTGACAACCAGAGCAACGTCCATACAAAGCAGCATTAAAAAGTCTTCTCCAGTCAGGAAGTGCCCCTAATTATAATCCCACTGACTTGTATTTGTGAATTGAGTACAAGAGAGCACCTGCTGGATTGTGGAGAAATTCCTCTAAACTAATTCCTAAATAAGAGCCATTTAGTGAAAGTATCTGGACTTGATTTTGTGTTTAAGGACACAACTTCTTTATCCCTTTCTCTGAGAACCACTCTTCACTGACATGGAAAAAGTAGAGTTCTGTGGCATTTGCTGTGAATGTATTCACTAATTAGCCCTCATAAAGAATTGTCCCAAAGCTTGCAAGGAAGGGGGTGGAGAATGGTGTGAATTTATAATTTACTGTTATTTTGGTTTAGTGTCTGTGTGTTTGAGGCATTGAATGTTTGTTTTAATATACGATGTACAGATTGTGGCTGTTGTGATCCAGAATCAAACAAACATTTACTATTTAAAATCCATATCAAATTCATTGCGCTGTATTCCTGTATTCCTATATTCTAGAATAATTGTATGTATCTTTGTTTTTATTTGTGAAGGGTTAAACAATGAGGAATATCAAGTAGTCATTGGAAATGATACAACTCGATACATTATTGATGACCTGGAGCCAGCTCGTAACTACACTTTCTACGTGGTGGCCTACATGCCGATGGGAGCCAGCCGCATGTCAGACCACGTGTTCCAGCACACACTTGAGGATGGTGAGAGTCACAATGACAAATCCTGCTCTGCATTTAACCTTAAATTTAGAGTATGTGTTGTTGTTGTAACATTTTCTGTAAGTGAATAATTTGACATGTAATAATCATGAGAAGCAACAATCAGCTTTATGTTAACCTGTTTACTATCCAAACCCAAATCCACTTAATTTATAAAACACATTTTAGAAATACACAGTTTCCAAAGTGTTGCACAGAGACAGAGTAACAATAAAAAGTAAAAGAAAAATTTAATTTTCAATTAAGCATCTCTTAAATCAGAATTGACTTGAAGAATAAAGCTGGTGAAATTATATAAGGCTGGTTCTGCACAGTGGAGGACTGACAGTCCTTGTGTTCTTGGATAAGAAATTAAACTTTTAACCATTTGCATTACTCTGATTGACTTGAAGAACAATCAGTGTAAAAGTCTCAACATGTGGAAACCCCTGTTGAAAAAAACAACTGATTAACAAAACATTTTTAAGAAATATGTGTTGATTATTACAGTTCCCCTGCGAGCCCCTGAGCTCAGCTTGACCAGCAACAGCCCCTCAGACATCCAGGTGTCATGGCAGCCACTCCCCGACAAACTGAGTCGAGGACAAATCTTGGCCTACCGCTTGTCGTACCGCACCAGTGCTGAGAATGCAGTTACACAGATGGAGTTTCCGGGACAGAAAACTCAGCATCTCCTGGAAAACCTACAGCCGGACACCATATACCTCCTGAGGCTTGCTGCGGCCACCAGTGTGGGGTGGGGTGAGCCCTCAGCGTGGACCTCTCACCGCACGCCAAAGGCATCCAGCACTCAGGGTATGACAAGCCTTTTTCATAACCTTTGGGCAGCCATTGGATTCAAAAAGCTTAATTCAAATTAATATATAACGGAATGAAAGGTTTTCTGGATAATCTTGTTAGGACGTTGTGTTTGCTCCTCTCTGACCTATGCCCTCCACTTTCAGAAACACTGGAAGCGCTTCAGTCATGGGCCATAAAGTGTACTAAAGGCAGCTTAGCACTACTTCTAAAGGCTGTGGGGGATGGGAGCATTAATTTTTACAATCCACAAATATTGTTTTGTTTTTCCACTTTCAATGTTGTATTGCTTAACTTAAAATGTGGGGCAGGATTGGTGCCTCCTGCTGTGTGAGAGTGTCAAACAGCTGCTATTTTCACTTTTAAAGAAAGGGACTTGCCACCGATGAGACTGTCCTACTTTAAATGTGCCTCAATCACAGTATCGGATATTGTGTGTTCTTTATACAGTTCCTCGATCTCCTGAGCTACATTTGGAGTCCCTTAACTGCACCACTATAGTCGCCCGATGGCAGCTGGTGCAGAGAAACGCAGTCAGTGTCCAGGGCTACAGACTGTTTCACCATGAGGAGAGCCAGCCTGAGAGTGCTCCAATACAGCTCCGTGCCTCTGTCAAATCCCACACTATCAGTGGTCTTGGTAAGCCCATCAACACCTACTCCTCCTAAATCTGATATATTTATCTCATTGTAGAAGGGAAGTTGATAATACAAACACTGTTCTCATTTTAATACTTTTTATTTGTACTTTTTCAAAGTTTAACAGACATACATAACAGTACACAACAATCTCTGGGGTTCTAAAAAAATAGCACACTATGCATTGGAGTGATCTTATGTAAATAATCCATTCTGACTATTACTTCTCAAATTTAGCAAGTTTCATTTTCAAATAATAGGTCATTTTTTTTACATCACATACATTTATCCATCCATTGTTTAAATTTTAAATGGTCACACTTCAACAAATTCCTTGTTATAACTTTCTGGTTAGTCATATGCATCACTTTAAACAAACAGATGTCCTCAATTCGAATATTCTTGTCAAGCAATAAGTACATCATTACAAAGTCTGTTCCTAAAATAATGGTTTATTCAAGTGTATCTTGTGTTGACAATTTTATATTTTTTAACAATACTATCACATTTTTATTTTATTATTATATTATTATATTAATTGTTACAAGGTCACAAATGCCCAAACCAAAACTAAGTTTACTTAAATATACTTATACTTATACTATACTATACACCAGTTTTTGGGGCTTGGTTAAAACACACATCATACTCCTCCCACCCCTGTGCGGTATATTCTGTTGAGTTTCTTTTCAGCAGCTGACCAGAGCTGCTATTGGCTTATCGTGGCCTTTGGGTCAGATTCATTTTGGCTTTCTTTCTTTGTGAGAGAAGAAGGGTCTCGGGCCAGTGTAGTGGACAACTGACCATCTGTGGCCAGAGGGGTCAACCAGGTGGCCAGCAGCTGACTTGTAAATCACCATGAAGTTGTTAGAAAGAAATGAACAGTGAGGAGGCACTGTAAATTACAAAAAGTGTGAAGTTTACTGTCACTTACTTTTTATTTAAAGCTGTATTAATATATGATTACTTTAATATAGACAAATCAGATGAAAAAAAGACATCATAGAAATAGATAATTATTTTATGTAGATACTGATTAAAATGACACAGCTTTAGCTTTATATTCCAATAAAATAAAAGACATACAGATGTTTTGTAATGTTCTGTTTAAATAAAAATTAGCTGTTTTGTGAAGAATATTCATTAAGTGTTTTATGATAGCGTGGCTGAAGGAGCATTGACTTCAAAGGCTCCATTGTGTTGGGCTTAGAAAGGCACAAAGCTGGTTTATTGCCCTATGCCTAAAGGAAATGCATCCTGTCAGTAACTGCTGTTTCAACAATGTTGGTCTCAGGCACTGATTAACCAGCATTTTACCTTTGTGAAAAAAAATCATTTTTTTCTTTCAGGAAAGAAACATTTTGTTAAAAGTTTGTATTTATTAATTTCTATTTCATTTACCTTTATTGCGTATGTTTGTGTCTGGTCAACAACTAAAGTGTATACAGTAGTTGCTTATCTATGGACTACATACAGTGTTCATTATGTGAACAGGTCATCTTCACATAATGTAATTAACTCAGTGCTTGTAGTGGGCTGTTCTGTGTGCACAGCCTCTGCGTTGACGATAGCATTGATTTCAGGTGTACAGTAGGGACAGCTGATTCAGCTAAGGCCGCTGCAGAAGGACATGTTCACAGCTTGAATAATGGTCGCAGTTCAAAGGATTAAAAGCAAATCATGAGACACAGGAATGTATGCTGGGTTTCGCTTATGAGAAGAAGTGTCAGCGCCACATGAACCTGTTGGCACCAGACTTCACTCTGTGCATATGTAGATTTATCTCATGGCGTCAGGCTTGTCCTGTCCCACATGCTTTCTCTTAATTTCACTGTAGGAAGGGTGCTCTGTCTGAGATCTCATGGGCCTTAGTTCACCACTTTGAAAAGACATTTTCTTCTTATTTACTGTGTGGGTATGTGCCTTTGTGTTGATTTGTGGCAGCCTGAGCAAAAGGGGAGAAGCAGAGATGATAGATGTGAGTGTGAGGGTTCATTTTGGGAGCTGACATTTATGGCCCCTGTTCAAGCCTGGCTTGCTGCGGCCTGGGGGGCCTTATAGGGCAGAACAAAACTTCAGAGGCCAACAGGATCTGCGTTTTCGCTCTAAAAAGGTGACCACAAATGGTTGAAATATGTCCTTTAATGCAAAGAGAATAATTTATGAGTGTGGACCCGTGGGAGTTTGGCTCAGTGGATAATGTCCAGGAATGGCATAACAGGACAGGATATTGCTTTCCAAGAACTACTGTGTTATGCTGTATGTACTTACCGAATGCTCACTTTGAAGTTGATTGATTTTACAGAAGAACTTACAGTTAATGTCTATGTGTATTAAGTGTAGTAAATGTATATAATACTTTTTCATGATTTTCTAATTATTACTTAATTTGGTAGAGTAATACTGGTGTTAAATATTAATATGAAGAAAATAGTGCAATACTAAGTACTAAAACATATTGGTGACTTAGGAGTTATTCCACCCATATGCAAAGTTACATGAAAATGTGTGTAAACATTTTCATTATTAATTAGTAAAATAATGGTGTTGTCATACATATTTATTCATCAGATAGTGATTATGATATTGGCAAGAAAAAAGTATAATTATTAATGACACTGTAATGAAATGGGTAGTCCTATGTAAAATGTCAACAGACTATAGCGTCCAGCAGAAGCCTGTGCTGTATTGTCAAAATAATTATAAAACTATCTCTGTTCCGATAAGTTCCATCAGGGAACCTATTGTCAAAAGTTCCCTGATGGAGTCAAAAAAGTGTTTTTGACTTTGGTGTTTCTCGTTTTTTCCACTAACTTCTAACGATGGACCCTCCCCCTCACAGAGACCCTCCTTTTGCAGGATTTAGCTTGCCCAGATTCCATGTCAAAGGTCATGGCCCAGATGTCAAAGCCTCTTCTCTCCCTGAGCTCCTCTCTCGCATAATTAAGACAGTTCATTGTATTGTGACCTGGGTAGAGGTTCAAACTACATCCCTGTCCCTTTTAGAGTGGACACTAAAAAAGTATGCATAATTATACAAACTTGGCATACTCATTCATTGCTCTCTACAAAGATGATGCAGTACAAAGTGAAAAGTTAGCTGAAGAATTGTATCAAGCCTTTCTCATTTCGGTATGCTTCATATACTTAGTATTCTGTGCATTTTGTTTATACCAGTGAATCATTGAGGCAGGTCCTTAGGCAAAAGGAAGTGCATCTCGTATTGCACATGATGACCTCAGATTCTTTCAGAGTTTTATCTCGGCTTGACCCTATGGCCCTGGGCTGGCTCCAGTGAAACCCGTCAGAGCTGTATGGGGGTTCAAGTAGCTCTGCTCCACCCTTAAAAAAATGTCCACCCACCCGGGACACACATTCATCCCCTGTGGTCTAACTCCTCTTTTAAGCCCCCAAATATTTTTCAGTGGCACTATGAACATGTGTTTTGTGCTCAGAGAAATAATAAAAATAAACTGTTTAATATGCGATATGCCCAACAAAAGTCTAAGGTCACAAAGTTTCTAACTCTGACAAAAGTTTGTCACTTTATATGCATTTTTTATGTATATAGTTATCAATGAAAACATTTTACAGAAGAAAGTATTGTACAGCTGCTCAATTAACTGCAATTAAATTGAAATCATATTTGAATTATTTATTTATAATTATTATTAGTTTTTTCATTGACATTTCTCTTGTCTATTTCTATTTTCATATTCATTTTAAAATTTGAATCCCGATATCAAAACTTAAATTGCAAATTTCTCTGACAATACAATAATAAAACATACACATAATGCCACAGTGTAGGGTCATGGAACTTATTATTTAGTTTAATCATTACACTTAGCATAAGTAAATGAGGTGGGGTTTGGTCAAGCGACTATTGTGGTGCACAGGTCTCCAGGGTCAGTGTGGCCTGTGATTCCCTGTTGACCATCCGCTGTGTTGTCCTCAGGGATTTTGTCCCTGGTTTTAACCCCTCAGTTCAGATCTGAATAGGAGTGTCCACTGGCCTGCTGACCACAGACCAGCCGGCCAGAGCAGGGCTGGAGAAAGGCCTTTAGGATTTGTGCTGAAAAGGTTGACATTGATGGATATAGGAGCTCCCTGTTCTGATTGGTTTAGGCACTGACCAAAGGACTGACCATACTGAGCATCTGTTCCTTTGCTGCGCCAAAACAAGAGACCCCTAGTGACCTCACACCCACTGAGATCAAGTCCTTTTCTAAACTTTATAATCTTTATTTTTTCAGTAAATAATTTTTGTTTTCATGTTTCTTTTGCAGACCCAAGGAAGAAGTACCATGTAAAACTTCTAGCCTATAACTTTGTTGGAGATGGTTACCAGGCTGACCAGACCATTAGTACTCCGAGCTGTGTCTGTGAGTATCTCTTTAATGAACACATCATTATCACATGTGGAGACTAAACCTGTACACATACTCAACTGAAATGCTCCCTCCTTCCAATACTAGAGCACTGTGCTGTGAGTTTCACTGTACTGTATGTTTGATAAATTTTTTTGTTCCAGCTGTTCGAGATCGCCTGGTGCCCCCTCCGCCCCCGCCTCACAATATTTACGCCAAAACCAACAGCTCGACAGCCGTGTTTCTGCACTGGGGTCGTCCTGCCTTCACCTCCCACCATCCAGTCAACTACACTATCCGCTGCAACCCCGTGGGCCTGCAAAATGCCTCTCTGGTGCTCTACCTTCAAACGTGAGCCCAAACATTTTATCTTCATTATTGGTATTCAGAAGAGCATAGATTGACTCAACAAATTTGAAGTTGTTCTCAAGCTGGAAATGCTAGGCTTATTTCAAACCACACAAAAATCATCACAAATCTTAATCTGCATTTTTTAATTTCATCTATACCAGATATTTGTATTTGTAAACTCATATTTCCACTGTCTTTCCTCTGCAGGGGCGAGCAGAATCTTGTGGTGAAAGATCTTGAGCCAAACACCAGATATGAATTTGCAATCCGTCTTCATATCGACCAGTTGTCCAGCCCCTGGAGTCCTGTAGTTTATCAAAGCACTTTGCCTGAAGGTAAGAGAGAGATCATTAAATGAGATATTTAGATATTTATGTAATAATATAGATGGTTTCTCAGTTTAATTTTTTATCCTTCCCTATACAGCTCCAACAAAGCCGCCGTCTAATGTTAAAGTGAATCTGATTGAGGAGGACACTGCTTTGGTCTCTTGGAAAAGTCCAGATGAGCCAAATATGTCTGTGACGCGGTACACCATCCTCTTTGCCTCTAAAAAGGAATGGCTTGCTGGCCAGTGGCAGGTCCTGCAAAGAGAGGGTAAGGACAGCGCTTTTGGTTTTGTGTAAAACCAATTAGAGCATCTTAATGATGACTCTGCTAACTACGGACAATTGACTAGCTAAACTGATTCAGAAAAACAGTTCATAAGAAATACATGCTACCCTACATGCTAATCCTGTTCTTGTCTAACAGTGGGTAAAATAATTAAGAAAATAAAATAGAAAGATAGATAGCTAGAAAGATTCATAGAAAAAGTTGTAAAACTATTGGGATGTGAGAGTGTTTTATAAGCAGGAAACACAAAGCAGACTTTGAATGCCATTGGTGCAGGGGTCAAATGTGAACCTGTTGTAAAAACAGTTTCTGAAAGCACAAACTGTGTGGTAGTGTGTAGTAGTGTGCTGTGAACCATGCTTTCCACATTAGTGCTTTTTGTGCTCACCAGCACTTATATCTCATTAACTAGATGAACAAAAGTTTCCACAAAATGCTACAAATAATTACTACGAACTTACTTATTAATTTAGAAAATAATGTATGCTTATGTGTAATATTCAGTTATTCTCTAAATCACAGGTGTCAAACATAAGGCCTGGGGGCCAGATCCGGCCCTCCAAGACCTTTAATGTGGCCCTTGGGTGATTTTCTACTAAAATATTTTAATTATATTTTCTATTAAAATATTGGTAATTTTCTGCGGGGCTGAGCATAGCAGCGTCTCCAGTTTCTCTGTGCGTGGCCTTTCCCACCAGAGCAGCACAAATGAAGACTTGTCTCTTTCCAAACGCTCTTAAAGGACGATCATTTTGATTGTTGACCGTGACACCCTCATCAGAAAAATGTCCAACATGAGAAAAGTGGAGCTGAGTGCAGAATTTTCCAAGAAAAATTGACTTATTCCTGTTTGCATACAAGTTATTGTTAAAACATTGTGTTGAAATTGAATTTTTCTTCAAGTTTCAGGTTGTTCATGATATTATAATATTATAATAAGAAAGAGTTCATCAATTAAAAAATATTTCTGTAATAGATTTGCATTTCCCTGCACAAATATTTGAACTTATTGTTATTTTTGGGGTTTATATGACATGAGTTTTCTGATCCGGCCCCTTTGGGATCAAAGTAGGTTGGATACGGCCCCCGGACCAAAATGAGTTTGACACCACTGCTCTAAATGTTGTTGGGTATCATTTCCATTTGAGTCATATAAAAATAGTGTAATAAAAGACAATGCAAATTTATTTGTACAGCACTATTCCTACAAAGTAATTCAAACTGTAAAACATATACATTTGCTGAGCCCCGTCTGTTATTCTTAAATAAATCTTATTTCATGCACAGGGAGCATCACTATGGCGCTCCTGGAGAACCTGAAGCCTGGTCAGGTGTATTTGGTCAAAGTTTCTGCCTCCAACAACATGGGTGATGGGCCATACTCTCCAGCTGTGGAACTGACTGCTTTATCCTCCGCACAAAACCCACGTCTCTCACACGACTCCACAAGTCAGTGATGCCACAAAAGGCAATAAAGTTTTTGTAAAATATGAAGTATATGCTCAAGTTTCGTTTGCTTTGCAGTGTTTTCCGATGGTTTCTACCACTTGGACCAGAAGTCTATGACTGGAATCACCATTGGAGTCTGCATTGCACTCATTTGTATCATTATCTGTGTTTTCGTCCTGGTCTGCCGCGGAAATAACAGGTATTAAATACTTTTTCAGTTTGAACCAAGTTTAAAGGAGACATTTTATGCAGAGCCGACTTTTAAACATGCTATAATGGTTTTCTCTCATCATAAGCCTGAAATCTGTATTTGGAATGATTCATGCATGTTTGAGTAATCTTGCAATTGAGGCTTCAGTGCTTAAATTTAGTTTTCATCTACCTCTTATTCCCACTCACTACCAAAAAGCAGTTGATTCCCAAAAATAAAAATACATTGCTGCTAATATGTCTTCCTTAAATATAAACTATGACCTCTAAAAAATGAATAAATTTTTGTCTGAACAGAAAATTTTCAGCAGTGAAGCAGTATGGACCAGCACATGCCCCCCCCTCATCAGCGGCAGTCCGACGTGGGTCAGAGGAACAGGTTGAAAATGGAGATGTGACTGTGCCCATGATGAACCACTTCATTGATGCCAAGGTATTTTCACAAAAATGATGCATATCTTAAATTATGTGTGAAATATAGTTTTCAATATATGTTTTGGTTTATAGGGTGGAACAAACCTCATGATAAATGCACTTGGTCCTGTTCAGGCCAGCACTGAAAAGAAAAGTGATTGGTTTTCTTTCAACAAGAGAGATAAAACAAGCAGCAAATCTCCACAGGTGTGTCAAAAATGTTAAAGATAATTTAAAATATATATCAAGTTGTAACACAAATTGTATCTGCCTGTAGAGCAACAGACACCAGTCCTTGCAGTACCAGCCTGGCACCACAGTTCTGACTTATGATGAAGAGCTGTCCATGTCTCGAGACCAGCCAGTATCTTTGGAGGCTTTACTTGGACATCGCACGGACACTGAAGGCTCATCCGGTAGTGAGGGCAGCCACGGGACAGGAGACTCCGGGCGCTACTCTCATGACGAGACAGAGCTCACCAACCTGTCATCTGGTCCAGGGAGTCGGCCGCCATCTTTAACTGACGAAGACAGTGGAGACAACGGCTTGAATCAAAACTCGAGTGAACTGAAGGAGGCTACAAGGACTGACATGGAGGCTATTGACGTGCGCTGAGAATGGCCACAAAAACAGCTCTGCACTTCCCCCCCCCCCGAATGTGTGGTAATGTATGAATGGGAGTAAAACAGTGCAGTGGCAGCAGTTGAATATTCAGGAAATAGAAATAGCGGCTATGCTTACCAAACAAGCTGATACTATCTGAATTCTGGAGTTATCCGATTATTGAAATGTCATAAACAGTTACATCGGATGTGAGTAATCTGATTTCTCTCTGATTGCTCACACCTCTCTGATTGACAAGAACCACCTAATGTGGCAAGAATAAGAATAAAAGAGAAAAGATTAAAAAATGTTTAAATTGAAGGAATGATTTTAAATTTCTTTCAACTCTATGTCTTTCAAATACAACACACAAAATCAAACTAAATTATTTGCTTATCAGATTATTCTAGTTATCTGATTTATACAGGTCGTGTAAATCCAATCCAATCTGAAAATAATTTGCCAGGTTATACAAATCTATAAGTACAATGAGGTCTGCTTGCTGCAACTGCACTGTTAGCCTCAGTATGAATGTGTCATGTGGATGTGAGAAAAGGGTCCAAATTACCTTATGACAAGGAGGTCAATAGTTATACAAGACTCTCTTTTTCAATGTCTTTTCAATAGTTTGTTTTATATTTTATTTGTGGAAAAAATCTCACCCATCATGAATGTCTAAAACAATGTCAAGAATGGAAACATGCTTGACTTTATTTAAAAGAGTTTATCACTGGAGCAAAAGGGAAGAGTAGGCCCTTTTTTGCTGATTTTCTACCTGTGTTTACCTCAGGGTAGACTTCTACTGTATTTAATTACTACTTTTACCTACGTTATGTGAGTAGCTGCTTTGCTTACTTCACATTTGATACTTCCTGATTACCTTTTCTTACTTTGTTTCTTGTTTGTTGGATGGTAAGGGCACAGCAGTGTACACTCCACTGTTGTGTTGACTGAAGAATTTAGGACACAACTCCAAATTTCTCTCCTAAAATGGAGTTAATGAGCCAGTATTAGTCCTTTTCCGTTATTAAGTAATGGAAAACAAGTGAATGTCTGCCTGTTTGTCAATGTGCATCTGCCCTTGCTGTTTTATACTACCTCTTTAAAGAATTTATTTTATTGACTTTTTGTTTTCCTAAACTCAGGGAACAAGGTTTAGTACAATTTGAAAAGCTGTGTAAGATGTTACATGGTGATTTGACAGGGTATTTATGTACTAAACCGCTGTAGTAATTGCCTATATATGTGAATGTATCTGGACTGAGTGAGCCAGTTGCTCAGATGATTGTGATGCCCTCCATCGCAATTACTCCTCAGGTTCTAAATGGTTTGTGTAAAAACAAGCCCATCTTCCTTTTTATTCAGAAGTAATACACACCAGAAGTGCTTGAAACGGTCTGTCGCTTTATAATTGGCCTTAATGCACAAAGCACTCTCAGCTCCCAAAACCAAAGCTAATCTTTCTGAGGGTGAACTTTGTGTAAAGATGCAACACAAAGAATGTAGGAGCATTAAATGGAGGTGTGAATCAGTTGTGTGGAGAAGTGAAGAAAAACAGAATACAATAAACCTTTTACAGCATAAAACTATATTTTTGTTAGAAAGTTTGTGCCACCCAGTACATGTGTAGTTACAGTAGTTTTGTTTCGCTGTAGAGTAGATAAAGATTAGCACTTGTCTGCCGAATAGTTTAGCATTGTAAGCCAATGTGCATCGGTGACTGCCTGATAAGTTGTTTGCTTTTTGAGTTTTATTTTAGATTCTTGTCTAATCCCTGGCAGAAGGTTACTGAGCTATGTGAAATATTTCTTTCAGACCAAAGATAAAGGCTGCCTTGAGGTGCCTTGCACATTAGTGGCCTTACCCGTGATCAGATGAGCGAGAGTTGCGGGGTGACTCTAAATAAGTGCCCATGAAATGTAAGGGCACTTTATGAAGATGGAGTGACAATTAATAATCAGTATTATGCACCAAACTAAATCAGTCTATCAGTTCCCTCCACGCTGTTGCACACAATAGGTGAATTTTATATTGAGTAAGACAATTTATTATGCAGTTACCTGCGTTGCAACGGTGCAGTGATGTGTATGAAACACTAGACCAGAAAGTACAATATCTTAAATATAGAGATAAATTTAAATCCACTCAACCAAATATGTTAATATGTTCACACAAATGCCTTGAACACAGTGAAAATGCAGTATTACCTTTATTTCCAGTGTTAATCACATTGGTGGCTACAGTGTTTTCACATTGCTGTATTTAATCAGAGGGTTCTGGAGAGGATTCAATCAGGTGACACAATCAGTTTAACTTTCTTTTGAAAAGCAAACAGAGGAAACCAAAGATTATTTTATAGGGTCACCGTTGCATATTGGCATGAGATGTGTAATCATGCCTGGAAGCAATGATAAAATGCAATGTATTGTACAAAATGAAAGCAGGATTTGAAATGGTACTTAGTTTATGTAGATCCTTTACACACATTTTATTGTTTTGTTATTTTCTCACATTTTGTTTCAGAAATAATGGAAAGTTGATTTTATACGTTTGTCTTTTTCCAGTATTCCTGTATTTATTCCAGTGGCTTTGAAGGCACCATTCAGAATCTAAAATCATTTATTGATTGGATTGTCTGTACAAATTGTTTGAATTCATTTCAGCTGTCACCTGATTTTCAACTGGGTCTTCTAGCAGTCTAGTTAGTCCACAGTAATCTTGTCCATTTCTGTGAGAACAATGAAAAATGACCTGGGATTTGCTCAAGTTCTCTTTCATCTTTTAAATTGTGCTTTTATTTGTTTTTGTAAGCATGTAATTTAAAGGGGAACATTAGGAGGCCTCATCTGTCTTTGGCTTGTGCAGTTGTGTTGAGTGCTGAAGGTAATTAAGTTAAACTCAGGGAGACCCACAGCCTCAATGGAGGAGCAGGCTTCTTAAAAATGAATGTATTTTGTAATTATTTACCCTGTTTATGCTTTTTATTTGACATTTTGCATTTAGGTCCAACAATGTTTAGGAGATTTTAGACAAATGAAAGTATGATTCTCAATTTTAAATAAAAATATGGAATACATTTGTCAAATTGCGTTTTCTTTCTATATCTACAGTTTTAGCATGGAGAGTATGTAAACTATACGCCCATAGGTGTCATGTGGCAACGCTGACATCTAGCGGCAACTGATTTAACTTTAATGAAGTCAACTCACCAAATTAATGCCATACGGTCAACGCACAAAAAGCTCCACGTTTAAACAAACAGCCTCAAACTGCAACATACAGACCCCATGCATCAGAGCGGAAAAAGTGCTTTACAGGTGAGCTAGTAATTCTTAAGCAAATGAACTCTTGAAATGAGTAAGACAAGCAGTCTTTTTTTAATGTCGACCATTTTTTTGGCCTAAATAAAAACCTGGGCGGTCTGCCTTGTCACGCTTCCTTGTTTATGTTTTTTCAGAGAGGTTTCTACAGGGTTTCGCCACCCTTGCAAAACCTGTCTGACTGTCGCAATGCCTCATGGGTAATGACGTTTTTTAGGCGATGGGCACTACTTTGAAGGTTTGCACGTAAACTACAATACCCACGTGTCCACTCGAGGAGGGCTGCGGCATCGTTAACGGACTATTGGCATACTTCATAATTATGTTGGCGCTTGCGAACAGCTGTCCTGACTAACGCTGTTCCGTCATTATTTTATTTCAACTTTTTATCAAGTGGTCGTGCATAAGGTCGTATTTACAGCACTGGGAAACTGGAAAACAAACGGAGGGATCCCGCGGTAAGCTGTGGTGGTCAACTTACATCACATCAGTGTTTAGTTATTTTAATATATCGCTAAAGAGCTTGTTATGTGACAATGATTGTGAAAATACCCTAGCAATGTCGCTGTCCGTGTGTCAAAGTGAAGGTCGATGGTTCTGCCCGTTTTGTTGTCCTCGTTTCTTTGTGTTATTGTTATGATCTATCACCACTTGGGGGCACTGTCATTCAAAATAAATGCTCAACTGTTTTCTATATAATCTATAGGCCTACAGTCTCTGGAGCAAACGCAGTGTAAAATAATAATTGTAAAGCAGATCTTCAACAGAACAGATGAGCTAAGAATTAGACATGGCTTGTCATATGTGTCATATATGTGTATCAAATATTTTAACACAATTAAAGCATCAGTCAAGTGTCATGTTTAACCACCATCTAACCACCCTGAAACATTTGTCTCTTCTCTGTAGACAATTGATCAACATGTCAGGAAGTGATACAGAGTCATCCTGTGGATGGACCTTCATCAGTAATGAGGTAATGTGTGTTTATGCTGTTATGTTTATCCTTGCTTACAGCAATGGTCCCTAAATAATGTTTGTTTTCAGGGTTCAGATATTGAGACTTTAGGAACTGAGGCAGTAGAGGATGTAGAGCCTGCACCAGTGAACTCTGACCTGCAAAAAGTCACTTTGCTTGATTGTAAGTGATGTTAAAAGTGAAATGAATAAAATGTTATATCTATTAGAAATCAGCCACATACAAAGGTTAGTTCTAGCCTGATATATGATTATACTTCAAGATGACCATGCTGAAGTGAAAGAAGATTCACTTGATGTCACTATGCTTGATTCAGCAGAGGTACAACACCTTAAACATAAAATGCAGGATATTTAGCCTGTTCTTACTAACAAGGTTTTGTAACTTCTTAGACTGGAGTAAAGGCTGCCAGCAGTGAGCATGTGTCTCTGTTGTCATCAAGTGATCACTCAGACATTTTGACACTTGGAGACTTAAAAGAAGATGAGCCGGTCACCACAGAGGCCTCTGAAGAGCTGTATCTTGGGATGTCCTGCAGCAGCCAATACACCTTCACCTCAGCACAAAAAGGTGAAGCATTAGAAATTAGACATAGACAACAGTCACACCAAATTGTATAAAAGACAAGCCTAAAGGACTCAAGCATCTGAGCAAACAAGTTTGACAATGTCGTGCTCCAAATGAATTGATGTGTCATGAACATGTCCTGATGGGATTGTTGTTTGCATTTGGAACTGTAGTGTGTCAGATTTGTAATCAAAGTATATTGTTGGTGGGTGGTAAACGTTAAATATACATATGTTGTCAGAGGCATGTTTTTCTCTTGTGAGAGTCACACAGTCTAAGGTTTACATTTTGTGACATATTTTCTAATATACCATCATATGTTTTGCTACGCTCATTGATTAAGCAGGTTTGATGATGATACGGTGGGAACTCCCTCAGACCATTCTAAACTTAGGCCATCACTTGAAGGCTCCACTCCATGGAAGTCGCTTTCCAGGTCTAAAGACTGCATCTACTGCAATGCTATGTTGTCTCACGTTTGCATTGCTCTTATACAAATATTCTAATATGTGGCATGAACATGCATGCACTAGTTTAAGTGAAGATATATTTAAAATGAATTGATGAAACCACAAAAATTGTGACTCTCAAACAGGCCTCATCAGAACTAAACTAGGTTTAAAGAAAAAATTTTTCAACCAGGATAAGCACCAACTTTAAAACAGGGACAAACTTATGTACCACAGTTTGAGAACCACTACACTATAATACTCACATTCTGAGCATGGAGTTTGGTGTGGTTTCTTATCAATTAGTATCTGGGTGTTGAATGTTTGACAGCACTATTTGAAACTCAGCAGCACCTTTTAGTAACCTTTTTTCTGTGAAGTTTTTCCAGTGCAGCCGCTGGTTGTGCCTCACTCGAGCAGCAGTGAGGAGGAGCCTGACCCGAGCTCTGAGGCTGTAGTCCGAAGACGTCGCGTGAGAAGAAATACTCCGAACACCATGACAGGAACAGACTGGGACAAGGGGACTGAATCTGACTCAAATGAGAGAGAAGAGAGACCCCAAGAGCAGGGCAGAGCCGAGGGAGATGAACCCATACGAGAAGCACAAACCAAAGGCAGCAGCATGCTCACTACATGCATCTTACTGGCTCTCATTATAGCTATCAGTACAGGCTTTGGACACCTCTATAGTAAGAAAACACTCATTTTATCTACATAATGATCACTTATCATTCCTTATTAGGCTTTGATAACTGGTAATGGTAATGATATTTTTGATGTGAAACACAGGTACTAATCAGATCCAGAAAAGACAATTTGTGGATGAAATTAAACTGAATCAGCTGGATGGATTGAGAGACCTTATTTTTCACACTGGAGAGCAGGTCAGTGGCAGCAAACCACATTTCTATCCTAAACATTTTGATTGACTATAAATACTGTACTGTTATTCTACAGAAAGGTGATCTGAGCCTAAAGGACCTGGATATTCAAAAGGCAATTTCAGTGCTTTCAGAAACTATTGATAAGATAAAAAAAGAAAATGAAGACCTCAGCATAAAACATGCACTAATACAAGTAAGTAAATGTAACAGGGAATGTAAAGGGCATTGGAGGTGGTAGTAGTGCCTGTAATTTTAGTTTATGCAGACAGAACCAAACATTTAAACAACTGTGTAAGCTGTTTGAATAATTCAGAAAAAATAGACCTGTAAATTACTTGCTTCTCTGTAATCATAGTCATAATACAACAATACACCATTTTCTCAGATACTTACAGTTTATATGCACTGAGTGGTTTATCTGATCTAACATGCTAATACATCATTTGGATTTGGATAAAGATTTGCCTTGGGCTCCTCTCTTTTTTATATGGCCCACTAATAGTAAACTCTGCATGTTAATAGTGAATTGAAACGTAAACACATGTACTACTTTGTTTTCAACCAGGTTCAGAGGCATGAGCTGGAGGTGCTGCTGAAGGCAAAAGCTGAGGAGAAGAACCAAATTGAATCCCAGCACCAGAGTCTGCTGAAAGAGAACCACAATCTGAAACACTCGCTGGAAAAGGAGGAAAGGTCACTGTTTGCTTTACAGGGGGAACTGAAAACTCTACACCTGGCAATGAAAGACCTCGAAGCCATGAGAGCAGGAGCAGACTCGCTGCTGTCTGAAAACCAAAGGCTAAAGGCTGAACTGGAGGAGGAGAAGGAGGTGATCCGCAGCTTTAGTGCAAAAAGGGAGGATTTGATGATTGAAGCACAGACATTGAGAAAGAAGCTGGACAAAGAGCGCAAGGTGGCTGATGAGTTGAGAGGAGAAATTAACAAACTTAGACAACAGATCAATGGAGCAGAGAAAGCAAAGGACCTGCAGTCTCACCTGATGGAGCTGGAGAAGCGTTTGAGCTTTGAGCAGCAACGTTCTGACCTGTGGGAGCGTTTATACCTGGAAACTAAAGAGGAGAGAGCTAAAGGGGACTCTGAGCCTAAAAGGAAATCAAAATCCAAGCAGGGCATGGCAGGAAAAGTAAAAGAAACATTCGATGCTGTGAAAAACTCCACTAAAGAGTTTGTTCATCACCACAAAGAGCAGATCAAGAAGGCAAAAGAGGCAGTTAAAGAGAATCTCAGGAAGTTTTCTGATTCTGTAAAATCCACCTTTAGGAACTTTAAAGATTCAGCATCTACCATCTTTAACAAAGCACGAGGGTTTTACGACAAGAGACACAAACATAGAAATGCAGATGAGACATGGCAGCACAGATCGGGTAAACCACATAAGAAACAGTTCAAATTAAATTTTGACTTCTTTCAGAGCAATCACTTTTCTAGAAATTCTGGCAATAAAGTTCACGAGAAGTTTAAGCCCCAAAGTTGCTCTGAGGTGTTCGACTGTGCTTATCAGGAGTTCATGAGTCTCTTTAACAAAGCCGCTGAGCCCATACGAGCAGATGAGTTCTACCAGCTACTGCAGAGCTACCTTCAGAAAGAGGTCGACCATTTCCCCTACTGGATAGAGCTTGAGAGGTTCATAAATAGCTTCTTTCACAATGGTTTATTTATACATGACCAAATGCTGTTCACTGACTTTGTTAATGATGTTGAAGACTATCTCACTGATTTGTACAAGCACCAAGGTTTAAATGAAGACTTTTTTGAAGATCTTGATGATTATATCTACAAGCACTTCTTTGGCGAGACATACTCCAAAAATTCTAGACCAAGGTAGGGTTTAAAAGACCTTCTTGGTACTTGTGTCTTTGTCTAACTTATCTTCTTACACTTCCTCTACAGCGGACCAAAGGAGGATTTGCGTGAAAAGCATCGCCGTAAGCAAGATAGGTCGAGACATAGCAATGAACGCAAATGGAGTAGATCAGAGCAAAACAGAGACAGACACATGGCGGATGTCAAAATAGAACTGGGACCAATGCCTTTCGATCCTAAATATTGATTCTATCTGCACTCATCTTGATATTTACACTTTGATTTTCAATTTGAATTTACTGACTGCTGTCTGAGCAATTATCTCGTTGTTACCGTTTTTTAAATTTAATTTTATTGACAATAGGAAGGTGTTTCTCATCAGACGAGCTTTCTAATGATACAGGATCGATTTGTGATCATGTAGGGTTCAAGTGTAAAAACTTATCAAGTTAACAGAATCAAGAAAAAAAATTCAAGATCATAGTTTATGGTGTTGTTTTCCTATATCTGTAATCTACATTATAACTTTCTACCACTGCTTTCAGTAACTTGATCTGGGACAATAATTCAAGTGCTTTAATGTAATTGAAAATAACTGATTTCAGTAAAACAAAAAAAAAGTTTAAATATTTATTAATACCATGTTCATCAGTGCCTTTCATAAATAAAGATGTTTCTTCCGACTCTTCCTTCTGGAAAATGAGTATGAAAGATTTCTGCTGTCCTCACAAAGTTACTTCCTTGCAAAAATCCAGATATGTCCTATAAAAATAATGTGAGCATTAAGTTGGCACATTCAGTAATTTTATTTACTGATCAGACTTACCTTTTCCAAAACATCAAACATAACTAGGTGACTGGGCAGAGATGACTTGTATGGAAAAGAAGCTTTAAGCCACTGAAGGGGGTCATCATAAAATATGGCAGACTCATCCACATAACTGTCTCCAAGATTTGGTGGGCATTCAAGAAATCTCATACTTATTGGGCAGTGTAGGTGGCTGCCAATATATTACAATAAGGTCAAATTGGTATCACACTGGTACACTGTAAAGCGCATAAAGTGGCTACATTTCTCTTTCGCTTCCTTCTCTTTGATTCCTCGATTATGCAGGAAATGGATGAGGAAGGCCTACCTACAGAGGAGACACAGTGAGGAGAGAGGATATAAACCCCTCACTGAGACCAATAAAGTTTGATTATTTTATCTAATGTCTGCCTCCTGAAGCCTCCCTCATGTTTACTCCTTCCTTCTGCGGTTTTCTTTGGGATATCACTTAATATGACATTTAATTGACAGCTAGAAAATAGAGGATCAAGGAGAGGAATCAAAAAGAAGGAAGCAAGGAAAGAGAAATGAAATGCAGCCAGTGACAGATATTTGGGATGGGTACCTGTAATAAGGAGTGGAGTGGCAGGGCATTAAAAAGAGTACATTGGGTTGTAAATTGTTGCTGCGGCTGACATCACAAAGACTCTGTAAGTGGCCCATAACATCGAGGGTTCCTCTCTGGTGGATCAAACCAGTGTACAGAGCTGGTATTAAGTTAGACACAACCAAGATGGCAGCTACAGTCCGTTGCCATGCTTTTAAATTAGCCAGAGAAATGCCTGTCAATAATATAGTAATATAGTTGTTAGGATGTTTTACAATTGCTGTATTTGTAATGTATTGCTTGAATACACAGGAGCTCACCGCAAAAGATCATACAAAACGGCAGCACAGGGTAGATAAACCTGAATTCCTTATGAGGTAGAAGGCTGTTAAAAAAACAATAATGATGAAGTCCATAAAGGAAATACAGACTTCATATTTAATAGACAGCACTAGAAGGCGTCATACACCATCATACAAACAGCAAACAAGACCAACAAATTTTAAATAGTAAGCTTGATTTTAAAATGTAACTTTTTTTTTTTTTTCAAACCTAAACCTAGACACAAAACTGCTACAAAGAGCAATTAACACTGAACTAGGGAAATAATGGCTTTAAATCAAAACTACTACTTCAGTTTGAGGCTAAGGTCAAATGTGAAACACTAACTTATAGCTCACCTGTAGACCGTTAATGTCCAGATAATGGTGATCAGCAGAATCTTGTAGCGTCTGAAGGCAACAGTACAGCCATGAAGAAACAAGGGAAGATTTGGCCCAATCACAACAGGGAAGCCCTGCGTGAAGTACCAGTGCCACGGATGGGAGCCGTAGAAGTCTGCTACCCCATGGAAGATGTTCAACTTAATAAAATTAAACTGCACAAAGGTCAACTGTGAAGAAGACACAACAATATAACAAATGGTTCTGACTTAGTCAATAAAAAAATATTTTTTCACATTTTGTATGCTATGAACTCTGCTAAATGGTGTACGTTGCGTAAAAAAGGCAAGTTTTCTCCCATTAATCAACACAATGGACTTACATACATACATACATACATACATTTATTAACACATGGGTTGTATCCGTTAATGTGTAACAGATTCACATTAACTATTTCAACTGATGGCAAAGTTGTGTGTAATAGTGTGCAAATTTTTAAATACTTGACCATGTTTTACCTTGCCGTAGAATATACAGTCAATCGTGGTAGAGATTGTAATTGCCAGGACCCTAAAAGTACATAGTAATAAAATGAAATTCACAATGGTAAATTCTGAGAGATACAAACAAGAACACTGACCCTATGAGAGCATATTGGTGGATTATAAGTTTCAGTTTGTTCTCTTCTTGCCAGAAATGGTAGATTATCAATGGAAACCAGACAATCAACGCAGTTGGACGCACAAGTACAGCTAAGGCTACAAGTGTAAGATATTTCCAGCTGTCAAAATAACAGATACTTCAAAAATGGGTTTAGAGTGTAAAAAATGTCAACATCAAAGATGGCAGGACCTGTTCTGAGATCTGGATCCAGGCAGAGGAAAGTAACACAAGGCTAAAACAGTGAGTGTTGTCTCCATGCTATTGGTCAAGGTTCTGGTGCAGCAATACCAAGTAAACCAGGAGGTAAGGTGGCAAAGAAACTGAGGAGATATAAAACATATTTAACTAAAACATAATTCAAAAGCATGGTTCAAAGTAAGTGATTAGATTACCGTCCATTTTGCAGTATCACTATTTTCCAAGTTTCTTATGAAAAAGAAAAAAATCACATCTGCAAATGCTGCCAGAAGAGATTGAAGGATTCGTGGGAGCCATTTCTGTGAATCATGAGAATTATACTATATATAAAGTAAACCATATAAAAACATAGACGCAAAAATGAACTGCAGCTACTTACAAGCAATTGGACGGCGTCATAGTTCAAATAATATAATATTTTATAAACAAACGCAAACAGGAGAGGATAGGAATATCCTCTAATGCCCTCTTTCCATTCCCAGGTCAAGTATCCATAGGTGTCAGTATTAAGGAAACCACAGATGGAAAATAACCCTGCACTATGGCCTAGTTACCCATTACCAATTACCTGGAGCTTATTGCATTCAGTTGAGTAAAGCTAATTGTTTCAATTTGTAACACAGCATTTGCTGAGCAAACATTCATTCATTATGATTTACATATTATGATATGATATGTAAAATACAGCAGGAAGGATATTTGAAGACCATATGATGTGAAACCTCTAGTGACTGCCAGTACTCATCTGGAACAAAGCTGGTTTGAACCAGGAAGCAGTTGACAAGTCTGAAAGCCACCACAAACAGGACCAACCGGACACCCAGCGCACCTGTGCGTTAAATACAGCACACTATATTATAAATGCAACACTGACCACCACCAAGGTGGTCTTCATGTACACGTTTTTCACTCTCCAGTTGTGCCAAAACGGGACTGACCACAGTTGAGAGGACAAGTGTCATCTTTGGAATAAAGTTGAGATTTTCGTTGTCTTAATTTCACATCTTCTTCCTTGTTCCCTAGCCTTAAACGTGATCGGATGTTCTCCATTGGAAAAATACAGCTTTAAACGTAGCTGCCATTTGCCTCTAGCTGTGTGATGGTAAAATATGTCCACCTGCCACAAGAATAAAATCAGTGCATTCATCTCTGGAACTATGAACCTCACACCCAAACTATTTAGTCTGAAGACCGACAAATCTTACCACTCAGCTTTTATTCGATCCTCTGAAGTATTATCTTGTTATAAACTCTTAAAAACTGTATCAACTTCAAGTTGACCACTGGCGCTGCCGCGTAAAGTTTTCCACAACCCTTTAACTTCCGCTGTCCCCTTCAAATTAAATGCTCAATGAAGCCTTTGCATTCGGTGCTAAAAGAGTAGATAGATAGTTGTATCTAGTTTCGAGTGCTTATTAAGTGACTTTGGGGGTAACTGAGACACGAATGTAAAAATCTGAGAATATTATCCATGAAGCTGATACGTAAATAAAAAGTGTTCCATGTGTTGCACCAGCAGATGGCGTACTACGCTCACCCTCGAGCATTATGCCGTAGAAACAGAGGGGTTTCCGGTCTTCCTCCTCTCGGTTGAAGGAAAATCAAATTCCTCCTGTTGTATAATCGTGTGTGGATTGCTGTAATCCGCTGAGTGAACCCGGCACCGAGGTAAGATTCAAAGAAGTACAGCGCTTCAAAAATCAATCACTGAAATAATGAATAAATAAGTTTATTCTGGCCGTAGGCCGTATAGTTCTTGCGGTCAGAACAGTATGTGTGAAGTCTGCAAGCGATTCAAGAGTGACACTGAAGTGCCGCCGAGGCTTTCAAAATACACCCAATAAACCAAAACAAGATTCCCTTAGAGATCATTATAAGCAACTTCTAAAGCAGGACTAAATCTCGTCTAAATTCAAACAAAAATGCCAATAACATTTACTGTAAATATATTAAATAAAATGTGTAAATGTTTGTTTCAATTAAATAGCTTATTTATTTATTTATGTATTTATTTGTTTAAGCTTTTATAATATATGTCTGAGCCTATAGCAAATTAAGAATATTTTGGAATAACTGTTTTTTGTGTGTGTGTGTGTGTGTGTGTACAGGAGCAAGCTTGAATTTCCTTTGAAGAAGTTATGATTCGACACAGGATAAGACTGCCTCTTACCCAAGTGGCAATGGCCGTTCTAATTGGAATTGCTGGAGGCGTTTATATTTACAAACCATGCTTTGAACCAGTACGAACACGGACTGCAACATCTACAACAAACCAGATGAACCCAGAAGAGCAAAAGAAAGAGAATCAAACAAACTGACACTATGTTATGTTCCAAGAGAGAAAGTATATATATACATATATATACATATATATTTTTTTTTTCTTTAATTACTGATGTACACACATTTTGTTTGGAGTGCATGCATGTTTTGTCATTAGTACATGTTTTAAAGGTGCATTATGGAACTTTTGGGATAAGAATCTGTCACCTGCTTGTCTCCACGGAGATGTTATTACGTTGTCTATAACGTTTCATAGCAGTTACACTCAACAATCTCTTGGCCATGGTAGCAAGCAGGCGACAACCAGGCCAAGTTTCAGGCCTGTGTGGAAAGTTGACCCCCAAAGAGTAAAATTTGTGTTATTTCATAAATGCAAGACATACAGGCAAATCAGTAACATCAAGCAGATGGCAGACCCTCTGCCGGAAAAGTTACATAGAGCATCTTTAGGATCACTTTAGGATCCATGCCAAATTATACTGTGCAGCTGGTGTGACCGTTATACTATTTTAGGGCTCAGTGGGTTTTGTCCATTTGGCTCTATGATGGCAGCCGTCCCATGCTTCCCACAGGGATTAAAATTTATGGACGAAAACAGCACTGAGTCAAGTCTCTGAGAAATCTACACATTCATAGAGCTGTGGCCTGGAGAGACAGCAAACTTATATAGATGGCTATAACTATATTTTAATATGTTATTGATCGATATAGGCAAAAAGTGACATACCCAAAAAATGTATAAATAAAATAATTCAAACGTACCTAAGGGAAACACTATACTTTAAAATGTTCCTTCCATTTACCTGTTTTATGTTAATTTGAAGGTCATGGATGCTTTGTCCATGTATTCTCCACAGTGGCTGATAATCTGAACTCCACGTTAAAGCGAAAGGTTGTTTTTTTTTTTCCTCCATCATCACAGCTAAAGCCGCGAGGGGTGGAGCTGCTGTGCACCCGGAGGAAGGTGTAGGTAGTGCGCACTCAAGTGAGGTCGCTCTCATGTCACTAATGGCCCCGAGGAGACGGAGAAAGTAATTTTCAACTGCAGTTCACAAAGAAAGTAGTGAATAGTTTTACTCAAGAGAAAACACTTCGGAGAATATAAGAAACAGAGGCCGCGGGGCTGGTGAGTATAGGCTTGTTTTAGTACTAACTCTTTTCAGGAAATGTCAGGCGGTACGTGTAGCAACAATTTGAGCGCACCCTGAAGATAAAATTTAAAAGTTTGGCTACATTTTCCTTAATAAATGTACGGATCCCCATCACTGGCTTCATCATTTAGGTGAGGATGTATGCTGTGTTGAAACAATGTTTTTCCTCTTGCTCAGTAGACAATTGACCCTCAGTTTCACAACGCTTCTTTCAACTCAACATGTAGCAACATTGGCAGCCTGTTTCTTGCTCTATAAAGTACCTCTTGTTTTTGGCAAAGTGGAATAGTCCTGATTTTCTATGAGGGAGGTCACTTGATCTTGACAACCGCATGAGGAACAGCTGAGGGTCATTATTTTTTCTGTTTCACTTAATTGATTTTAAGTGTTTGCTTCTCAGTTTGGGAATGAGTTTACCTCTTCTTATTCAGTGCCAGGCCAGCAGACCCTGGTCATAACTAGAGATAAGACCCCATGAGGCCAGACTGTTAGTAAGAGCCAGATAAAATCCAGATATGGTGGAGTGTTTGTGTAGAGCTATTTCTGTTCACCATTAAACTCCATCCTTTTCATCTCGTGCAGCAGCAGCTAAGGTGATGTTTATGTGGTATTAGTAATCCGGATTTTCCAGAGGAACTGACGGCCTCACTTGGACGCTTGCCCAGGGTGGGTCTTCCACTTGACAAATGAGCGCAGGCTGGTTTTGTTTGTGACAGACCTGCCAAACAGTGGTCACTCCAGGTACCAGCTGCTCCCTGCTCTGTTTAGACAAGACATGTCACTGCCACGCTGCACTGTTTTGTTTTACTCTACAGACAGCCTAAGCCTGGTCCATATACCTACAAGGAAATATTCAACTAGCCTATTATACTTTTACAATATGTTACTCAATTAATGTGAATTAACTCTCATGTATTCTTTTAGTATTTATTTTTTATTGACCTATGAAACAATCATTTTTATGGTTGCCCTTTAGTATCACAAAGACAATAATTTAAAATAGTTCTTCTCACATTCATAGCACTAAAATTTGACACCCAGGCCTGATGTATTGCACTACTGTAACCAAACAGCTTACTGTACACTATGGCTTTCTATAGTATTCTCACATTTTCACTGTGTGAAAATAAATGGCTTCTTTAAGCACTTTTCTTGATGTTACAGCTCGTTTGAGGTAATTGAATGACACAGTTTGTTTAAGACGGCTGCCCGGCTCTCAGACTGTGTCTAAAAGGAGTGTACTGTCCTGGGATGCCTCAGTCACTGCTCACAAGGCTCTGTTGTCCCAAAGATGTGGGAAACATGAGGCTCTAGTTAAATAATATGTAACAGCAATTTAGATATCAGTTAAATACAATACTTTGAAGTTCATTTACAATTATGTATCTTAAAGAAGTCTCGAAGTAAAGCCTTGCAGTTCTCAGAAAGTAATGGTCAGAAATGGGGACAGGATATTCTTGCTCATTATTGCCTAAATACAAATAATCTTTCTGTGCCATCTTGGTTACTTCCTCTTGAGCTGCAAAGATAAGAAAAACATGTCTGTGTTTTCAAAAGTTTGCTTTTGTTTCCAGACATAGATATTTGATGCTGTGCACATTCTATGAGCTATGTTTATCTCAACATTAGTATGACATATTCACACTAAACTGCTTACTCAACATTGATCTGGTTTGACTTAACCATGATGACATGATGTAGAAACATAATTGGTTTCTGAAATGTGTCTTATCCTTTTCACATGTTTAAAATGTGAAACGTCTAATACTTTAATAGTTGAACTGGATCAATAGGAGTGTTCGAGATTCAGTCATTCAGCTTTGTTCTTTTAATGTCCATGAGCAATCCTCTGTGAGTGAAGCTGTGGTTTGAAGCAGATTTCAGGAGAAAGAAACTATGACAATTTTTTTCCTAAATCCAAACAAGTATTAGGGATGAACCAATCCTGCTTTCAATTCTGATACAGATTTCAATACTGTGCTGATACCCGGTATCAACCGATATGAATGCAGAGAATGCAAATTCCAAATGTTTTATGTAGCTGTTATATATCTCTCCAGTAATGCTGAAAAGCTTTATATAAATGCAAATCCAAAACATTATGAGACTTTCTTGACCAACTACGACTAGTAAATAAATCCCATTACATTAATTTATATGTTCCACCAGAATATCGGCTGAACCAAAATTTGGAAACCAATGTCCAATCCAGCAAATTTTACGGTATCAGATATCTGATACCAGTATCGGATGGGTACATCTCAAATTTTTGTTTAGGTTTAGGAATTTAGTATTGAAAGGTATTTTGTTGTTATTTACAATAATATTTAAACTACTAGAAAAACATAATGTTTGTCCTGGTATTTTTAATGTGTCTGTACAGGCCTTGGAAAATGGACAAAAAATATTTTTAAATTGAATTCACTGAAGCACAAAGTACAAAACAAAATGGACTAAATCATATGATCATGTGGCAGTAATAGGATTACCACTTTACTGATAATGAACAGGAATGAGCACAATAAAACAAAAAAATATATATATAATAAGCAAGGAATAATATTTTATTCCGTAGTTTAATGTTTTTTTTTCTTCCATATATGGTTCAGTTTGTGCTCATGGCCTTGGTGCATTTATCATGCGTCTTGCTTTTTCACGCATGTTAAGCTCAGATGAAAGGGTCAGTGGGGGTTACTGAGAAAGAATGTGAAGACTTAACTGAATACTTTTACACAGAGTCATGTGAAACATTTATGCTTTGATTTTGAGTTCCTTTTTCCATTAATTACATGGCATATGTGAAGGGTTACTAATACTCAAAATATTATTACTGAAACAGAAATTAAGATGAGGTTTACACAAGTGGAATTCTGGGAACCAGTTATTGCCTGTGTTTATTAAGCTACTACTACTGCAACTGTAAGTATTACTGTGACTGCTTCAGTCCAGCACCCCTTTGACTCTAATACTCAGTCTGTTGTCATCTATAGCTGTATAAAGCTCAGTCAGGTAAATGTTACTTTTCCTAAACCAATCTGAAGGATTTAAACACATGTTTGGTTTTACACAGGTCATTTGTGCAACAAAAACATTTTGAAAAAACTGTTCCTGAAATATATTGTTAATAAAACATATTATTCAGTGTATTTTAACTCTATTCATCCATGTGTGAATAAATATATCAGTAGAAGAATGTCTCTGATGCAGCTTCTGCACTGTGTGCAAATGCTAGATTGTATCAGTTTAATTTGCCTTTGGTGAATGTGATATCCAGTGCCAACTGCAAGAATGTATATTTATTATGCATTTGCACCCTTGTTTGTGTAAAATAATGACACTTGGAAGAGAAACGTCTTTACACCCCTCAGTCAGGTTGGTCTCAGTGTGCTTGTTTAGATGAAATCTCTTTTTACAGATCTTCATGGAGAAAATAGTTTCAGTCTGGGTGTGACAAATAACTTTTTGGTATTGTAGATGGGCAACCTCACTATTGTCAATCTGGCATAGGGCTACAATAGTGCTTACCACCACAGCATGTAGAGTGAATAATGTAATGTTGAGGTGCTATATAAATCTATCATTAATAATTAATAATAATATCATTATCAATAAGTGCTCTCAGACGAACCAGCTTGAGTCACTTTAATCATTTTAAACTATATAGCATGAATCTAAATTAAATTGTAAACATAAACAAACATAAATTAAATGAAACTGTGATATGAATTCATTCTTTCAGAAGATTGTGGTGGCCTTCCAGTCTTATGTCGCTGATAAACTAAAACTTAGCCAAAAGCAGTGCTAAATCCTGAATGACCATTAAATAGTGCACGCACAAAAACCCTTTGTTGAAATAACCCCTGCAGTTATGTATATTTTATGTTGTTGCGAGGTGAATTTTATTGTATGTTTCAGATCATTCACTCTCACAATGTCTGATGGGGACTACGATTACCTCATCAAATTCCTGGCTCTGGGTGACTCTGGTGTAGGAAAGACCAGCTTCCTGTACCAATACACAGATGGCAAATTCAACTCCAAGTTCATCACTACAGTGGGCATCGACTTTAGAGAAAAACGTGTGGTAAGTCAGAAGTACAATCAGCTGTAGACCTCTTAAACTGTGAAGTAACGAGCTCGCCACAAAGGCCTCCTGTGAATGTTGCAACAGGGATCTGAACAATGACTATTGCAGCACCCTCCTAAAGAGTAAACACCATATTAACTTTAGTTTACATAATGATCATTCTGTAACACTGACATACCTGTGCATGTAGCGTGTGTGTTGGCCATTGCAAAAAAGTACTTACACCATATAGTACTTTAAATAAATAGTGAAATAAGTAACACAAAGAGTATCCCAGGATTATCTGCATTTTATCGAGATCTAATAAAATGGAGGATCTTGGTTGTGGCTAATGCCCAGGATGTACACCTCTTATTTAAAGATCATGTCTCCATACAGGAGGAGCTCTGTGGGCAAATGAGATAATTCACAAAATTAAAAGAAGATGTTTATATTTAGACTTTTGTACTGCAAGTTTAAACATCTTAAAGTACAAATAACAATAATAAGTAGTGAGCAACTAAATATGTAAAACTAGTGCACATTGTTGAAACACATTTGACTTAAATTAACTACATGTTCATTAAAGAACTGAGTGAATCATAAAAGGCAATATGATATATTGTTATATTTTATTTATTCAGAGACTGCATATTACATATATTTAAACAGGATAGAGTAATTTCCATATAATCTGTTGTCTCTGGTATACATTCATAGCTTGTCACAGGCTTACTTTCTACATTTTTGATTTGTCTAGGTTTATAAATCCGGTGGTCCTGATGGCTCTTCAGGTAAAGGACAAAAGATCCACATGCAGCTGTGGGACACTGCAGGCCAAGAGAGGTACAAGATGCCCTGCTTATAGTGCCACAGCTCACCCACAACTTTTAACTCATTTTGTTTTGTTTGCTTTTAGATTTCGCAGTTTGACTACAGCATTCTTTCGGGATGCAATGGGTTTTCTCCTTCTGTTTGACCTCACAAATGAACAGAGCTTCTTGAATGTCAGAAACTGGATGAGTATGTATGAGTAATAAAAAAATATGTTGCTATTATTACAATTGAGGCTTTACTTTGATTAATCTACTAACAAAACCACCCAGAATAACCCAACAGAACAAGACACTCCCATATTAATTTATGATTGCATCAAAATTTAATATTCAACATTCAGTCATATTTTTCAGGTCAGTTGCAAATGCATGCATACTGTGAAAATCCAGACATCGTTTTGTGTGGGAACAAGTGCGACCTCTCCGATCAGAGGGCGGTCAGTGAAGAAGAGGCCCGAGAGCTGGCTGAGAAATACGGGTACGCTTAACCTGCACTCACCTATCCCACGTTTGTAAAAGAGGTAGTGGTTTTACTGTTTGCTAAAGTCTATACAGATAATGTCAAGCCAAGTTGTTCCTCCTTGAAAGGCAAATATTTGGATAAGATATGCTCTTGCTCCCGCCCTGATACACACATTGGAAGGATTTTTATTATATGGTCTTGTGTCCCACAGAATCCCCTACTTTGAAACCAGTGCTGCCAATGGTGAAAACGTGAGCCAGGCTGTGGATGTTCTGTTGGATCTAATCATGAAAAGAATGGAGCGGTGTGTGGACAAGTCCTGGATCCCAGATGGGACGGTTCGAGCAAACGGAAACGCAAACGCAGACCTGTCAGAAACTCAAGATAAAAACAAGTGTACGTGTTAAACAAAGAACTGCTTCCACCACTGGTTCATTAGAAAACAGCCAAGTTCAAGATTTCACCAAGTGTCTTTATGTACATTTTACATAAGAATGTATTTGTATGCTGCAATGTGTGGCAATACACATTCTGTGCCTATTGAAGGGGGGCATTTTTATTACAGGTCATATGCATCATTTGAAAAGCTTTGTATTTTTGGGACTGGTGGATATTTATTTCTTGTGAAGGTGTATACTTTTTCTTTCATGCCTTAAACATGGTGCCTATACTGGATGCTTTATTACAATTAAAAGTGTTTTGTTTTGTTTTTTAAATCCAACTGCAAATATTTTATTACACAATATTTATACTTCTTATGTGTCCACTGTTGGGCATCCTTGTAGACTCTGCTGCGAGTAATGGTTCTGTGTTTGACTGAACTGCCCTCTATGCTGTAATATATGCATTTGTTCAAAATCTAAGATAAATCTCGCCATGTCTTGCATTTAGGAAATGAAAAATTGTCAACAGCACCCTCTATCTGCAGCACAGTCCAATCTGTATTAAATTAGAATTGAAATTTTATAATAAGCCACTCTCTTATAAACTAAACTAAATATTAGAACATTGTTAAGTACTGGGGGACATATGGCTAAATTAAGACATAGAAGAAGAAATCAACAGAGGTAAAATTAAGGATTGGAACTCTCTAAGGCTGTAATGAATATGGATAGAATGTGAATATTTTTATTGGCTGTAAATAAGATCTGTGTGGCTACGAATAAATGTATAATATAGTAATAAATGTAATTTATATGTTACTTTTCCCAAATTATCTGTTTTATTACGCCATTAATTACTGTTGTTGCAAGTATGTATAGCAAGTATTTATACTTTAGTTTTAAGATGAGAAGAAAGTAGGGGATGTTATTTCTTCCCCATCATACACTTGTGTTCCACTAAGAGAATTAAAACCCTGAGGTATAGTTTACTATGATTGTACCTTACAGTTCATTTGAAAAAGATCTTAAATATGTCCAAAAATAAAACATATATTTATGTAATTTTGCTTTTCTTTGCTTTACACCTAAATAATACAAATGAGAAGAGAACTGAACTGAGAACCTAAGAAGAGAAGTGATCATTTTGGACAATTGAGCAGCAAGGCTTAGATATGTAACTAAAGTAAAGTGTTGACCTAACGTTCACGCAGTATGTATGTGCGACACACCTTGACCTAGAGCGCAAAATTTGTTTAATCCTGGCAGGGGGCGCTCCTGAGCAGAATTGAGTAATCCTGCTACGAATTTTATCAAGAGAGGAAGAAAGGAAGACAACAAACAGAAACAGAAGTAGAAGCAGAGCAAAAGGGTAAAAACAAAAATAAATCGAAAGCCAAACATTTGAACTGAACTTAGACTTCATAAAAGCTAATAGTTATTGTTAGCATTGTATATTTATTCTTTTAATTTAATCTAACTCTCTGTATATTCTAAGATACAGTCTTTTACATTTTGCATTACACGTGTTTGTAATTGACAGTATAAAGTGCAAGTCATTTTAATTTCTTCAGATTTCTATAGTCTACATTATATATTTAACGGACATACTCTCATTGAAATGTTTTCTCTGGCTGAAAGAAGAAAATATCAGTTTCCACCCAAACACATAGGTTAAATATTTTAGGCGTCTAACTTATATTGCATTGATTGCACTTTCTTCAGTTTCTGGATATGTTGACTAGATGTATTGGTAAATGTTTGCTTGCAGAATGGCTTTCCACTTCTGCCCTCAGTGTGGAACAAAGCTACAGCCAGATTTTAAGTTTTGTCCCACTTGTGGAGAGAAACTGCCCTGTCCTGAGGCTTCTGGTCCAATAGCCTCCACCCTGCCTTCCACAACACTAGTGTATAAAGGCACAACTTCAAGTCCAGCTTGTGAACCCAAAGCTGGTGACTATATATATTTGGCTTTATATATGCACTGTTAACTCAAGTACTTGAATATTCATTTCATTTTTCACAGTTACAGCTTCTCTTACCACTAGTATAGTGTCATCCCGACCGCCACTTCACAAGACTCGTAACTCACTTCGTCTGGACAATCTGAGTATCAAAGATGCTTCTTCATCAGTGACATTTCCTGGAAATGTTTCCTTTGATGATGCAAATGAAGGTATGCCTCAGCTAAACTGGTGTCTACACATCAGTGCATTAATAAAATTGTATAGTTGTATTTGCGTATTTATATTTCATGCAGTAGGTAAAAATATGACCCAAGCTACGCCCCCAAAGACTCGTTCAGTCACTATTAAAACTGACAATCAAGGGGCTGCTTTAGAGTCTTCACCTTTAGCGAAATCGCCCAGAAATGGTAAGAATTACACCTGACACATATTTTTGGGGGAATGTTGAGAGCAATGTTGAAATTCTGTCTCCTTTGCTTTTCTGAAGTTAGGGGCAAAGCTAAAAGAAAAGCTGAGGAGATTGCAGGAGAAGCTGAGGTTTTAAAAGTACCATTGTCTTCACCAATAAAGTCACCACATTTAAAGTCTCCTTTAAAAGGTATGGGCAACCTATTACATTCCTTTTCAGTGGTCAGAACCCTTTAACCTTGTTTTTTGTTATGATAGGGAAAGGGAAATCTAAGAAGACAAAAGCTATTTCTGCTTTGGAGCCTCTTCATGAAGGGACAGAGGTGATGGACACCAATGGAAAAAAGTGGAAGTTGGTCAGATTGCTCAGCCAAGCAACAACAGAGCTCATTTATGAAGGTAACACTTGTATTTTATACATTATATCTTAAACTGAACATATAATATGTGTTTTTTTTTAGTTTCACCACCAAATGCAAAAGAATCAAACTACATTGTCAAACTTGTAAGTATAAATACTACTTAATACTCCTTGATATGATATAACATATTGTAACATATTGTTCTTTCCTTTTAGGGCGCAAAGGATGGCAAAATCTTTAATGAGCTGAATTTTTTGCAAAGAGCTGCTAAACCTGCATCAAGTAAGTCATACTTGAAAGAGCAATTTGTGTTACTCTGTTTTCACAAACTAATGAAAAGTGAACCCAAAGCAAATGTGTTTTATTGGGCATAACATAACATCTGTCTTTTTATAGTAGAAAGATGGGTCAAACAGCACAAGATGGATTTTATTGGACTTCCTCAATGCATTGGCTTTGGACTACATGCAGACTCTTACAGGTATGGTAATATGTGGTAAAAAATTTTAACAAGGCATTTCACAAGACTAGCAAATGTCTTTTTTCTTTTGTAGGTTTTTGGTTTTTCCAAACATGGGCCACTCTCTCCTATCTTTAATGAATAAACAGAATAGGTCTTTGTCAGAGGTTACAGTTCTTCAACTAGCATGCCGCATAGTAAGTACATTTTATTAGTTGTTATTGGTTGATTTTCAAGCTTTAAACTATTTATATGTTTATTAATTATTTAGTAGAAATTAGTGACATGGTTAATATATTCTATTGCAGCTTGACGTCTTGCTGTATATCCATTCAAATGAGTATGTCCATGCCGATATTAATGCAGAAAATGTTTACATCAATCAAGGACAAGGGTCACAGGTATATTTAATATTTTTTACTTAATTGACCCCTTTTTAAACACTAACTGGACTGGATTTGTGTTCAGGTCTATCTTGTAGGATACAACCATGCCTTCAGGTATTGTCCTGGTGGTCATCATGTGGAGTACAGAGAAGGCAGCAGAACACCAAATGAGGGTGCTGTAGAGTCCATCAGTTTGGACAGTCACAATGGTGCAGGTTGGTTACTGATTTATGCCAGATGTTTCTTTGGATTTCAAATATTAAAAGCACTTATACATATCTTTACAGTAGAAAATGAAGATGTGATAGTTGTTTTTTTAGACAAATATAATAGGGGTACTTCACTGAAAAACGCTTGAGCATACCCTTACATTTCAGCTCCATCTCGTCGCAGTGATCTACAGTCTTTGGGTTACTGTATGTTGTATTGGCACACGGGAACCCTGCCTTGGACTACATTGAGCCAACCTGATCGTATTGCTGCAGAGAAAAGAAGGTACAGCAATTGGCCTCAAATAATACAATGTTTTTACTTTTAATTCAGTTTGTTTTATTTGTATTTAGGTATATCAACGATGTACCTGGCCTTTTGTACCACTGCTTTGAGAAGAAGAAAGTGTCTGGTGGGTCAAATTCTTGGATCATTGTGTGGTAAACATTTTGATATGCATTGTGTTACTATGTACGTTTAACTGTCTTTTGTTTGTGCTGGTGAAGATGCTTTTCAGTCCTTTTTGTCGGCTGTGATGGCCCTGGAGTACAGTGAGCAGCCAGACTACACAGCTCTGAAGTCTGGACTCAGTGCAGCCTTAAACCAGCTAGGTGGGTGTGTGGAGCAGCCTCTTTGCATTTAGGCAGATCTAATATTTCAGATGGTCTAATAATCCTTTTACATAGTATTTTTTTTTATTCATAACTCCAAATGCTCCTGTGTTTTCCCTTTAGAATTTAGAGAAGTGAGAGTGGGACAAATGCAATTTCAACATGAATGTATTTGTTTAGCAGGTTTATATTGTTGCATTGTTATAAATAATACAAACTGTTTTAATAGTCACAATTTGCTGTGGTGTTAAGTTATTATTTGTTGAGTTTATTTCCCTTTTTTATTTCTCTGCTTTTAACACATTTGTAAAAATTACCATTTTAGGAATATTTATATGTTAAGAATACAGTAGCCAAATTTTGAATTTAAATTTAAATTTCATGCGGACTAGCTGTTCTTCTGGGCAAGCGTGATTTAACATTAATTATTTTAACTTGTGCCTTTGTTATTTCTGTCTACTTTAAGGAATTGTGTTTTAAAAATAAAAATCTTAAAATTGTGTGCTTCACGTTCTTGGTTTGTGAAATGTATTGCACTAAACCACTATGAGTCAGTCATAATTACAGTGTAGGCATATGGAGTCACCCGCAAAGACAAGCTGCATTTGTTTTAAAGAAACCTTTATAAAGTTTGGACATTTCAGAACATAAACGATTTAACAATTCAAGACATACAGAATTCTTTTATATGAAACAGTAAATATTTCTTGTGCACACTCTTAGTCAAAATAAACACTGTTCTCTTTGCTTGGTCTCCTCTGTCATGGCATAAACCCTCTAAATCTAGCAAGTGAGGCACTTTCTGAGAGAAGAGGCTTTTTAGGGCACGTTTAGCATAAAGAAGCTCAAACATAATATTGCGCCCTCTAGAGGCAGGTACACAGTACATAGTCACACACCTGATGGCTCCCATGTCCTGGAGCCTTAGCTTTAGCTTACACACACAAACAGCTGATTTGAGCTTTGATTACACACAATGGCAGTGTGAGGCCACTACACATGCAGATACATATTTTCACTGCAAAAGATTGAATGACCTTAGACAGCACAGCATTGGAGTGTTGTATATTCATGTTGTCCATAATGTGCCCATAAACATAAAATAATGTCCATAAAAAGAGGAATAATGGCAAAATGGCAAAAATAAAAAGTGGTTTTCAAGAGGACAACTTTAAATGTGGCAAAGATAGTGGCAATGTAACTTAATATTGATGAAAACAATGTGCTCATGAAATCTCTTTATAACCACATATGAGCCACCATAACACTGCAAATAGTAACATGTCTTATCCAAAAATACTGACAATTTTTGCTTGTAACCAGTGCTTTTTGAGAGAAAAACTAAAACAATCTTTTAAAATGCTTTGTAATAAAAAAAACAAAGTACAAGGCTCCTTGAGCCAGATCCTGAAATGCTTAATCTTTTGTTTAACGGACTAGCACAAAACAAGGAATATTTGTAAATGAGTAAACTAATGATTGCTGAAGGAGGCATCATTATGGGAGTATTGAAAAGATGAGGACACATGGGGACATCTTGTGTTTGGTGGTTATTGGACACAGCTGAGGCCAGAGTTGGTCATAACAAGGCAAACTCTGTTAAATGCACAAACCCCATCATAATGTGGGAGCCTGTTTGTCTGACCAATGAGAGGGACCATCGTGGGCCTTGAGACGCACAATTGGCTTGAGATAATCAGAGAACTAGCTATGGTCCACCTCCAATGGAAAGAAGACAGTCGTGGTCAGTTAGCTGGGCACCAAGGGCTCCTCCTGATCATGAAAAGTTGTTTCCTCTAAAAATAAACAAAAAATATGATGTATGTCATCACAAGAATCTGTGAGAGTTTAGAGTTGAACTGATCCTACCATGTTCCTCTCCCTTTTCTTGGTCAGATTTCTGTGGTTCTTCTGGCATTTCAATCTGACCCAAATCCTGCAGGTCAGCAACACTTGACTCCTTTGCAGAAAGTTTACATTTTATTTACACACAAGCATTTTTTTTTAATTTAAATACATTTCCCATACTTAGAATATATTAAAATCACCTGTGATTCAGAATAACGGTCTTCATCAGAGTTCCTAAATCCTTCTGGAGCCTCCATAATTATATTTAGATCACCATCTACCTCTTCATCACTGTAGAGAAATTGTTTTTGTTTATATTTGTCTGTTCTTAAATAAAAAAAGATGTTTGCTACTAAAAGTGTTTAAAAAGCTTATGTGAAGCCAGAAATAAGACCAGAATGAACATTTCTCAAAGTTGTGGCCAATATTTCACACCAGAGTTGGGAAATCTGACTGACAAAATCTTACAACCGTGGAAGCCCTTTTACCACAGACATGGTATTACTAACCTTCCTTCTGAGAAGACATCTTCCTTATCCTTATTCTCTGCAGTCTCATCTATAGATTTGTTATGGTCCTCTACTGACTGAATTTGGTCCACTTCCTGTACAACCTCTTCCTTTTGTTTGACCTCTGTCTTCTTTTGTTCACCATCATCAAGAATGTTGTCATCTTCCTCGTTCTCTCCTTCCTCATTCTCTTCTTCCTCCAGGTCAGAGCAGTTGAGGAAGTCAAAGCTTTCCAGAGCCGTTTCCACTTCCTGGTTGAAACTTGCAGATGTTGGGAAAGGAGCCTTAGAAGAATACAGGAGACTTACATTACACTGATAATAATAAGTGATTGTAATTAATAATAATTAATAATAATAATTTTATTTGAAAAATTGCAAGTATTAGCTCACCCCTGGAGATTCCGCTTCCTTCTCAGCATGGTTCACATCCTCATAGGATGGTGGCGGCTGGTTCACTTCTGTCTCCTCTTCATGTTTTTCTAGTGGCCCTTCGGTAAAGTCCCCTGTCACCACATCAGTCTCTGTAGTCTCTAATACTGAGTCTTTTTGCTGATCACAGCTGACCTCGGACAAACTGTCCACTAAGGGGGTGGGGGATTCGGACACATCCGGACAGGAGCAGCACAGGTCCACAGAGGTTTCCGAGAGGTCAGCAGACTGGAGAGATGCTCTGTCAGACACTTTACAGTCAGAGGAGGGTGTCTGAAGGTGACCATTAGGCACTTGATCATTTAAACAGAAAACCTCAGGCGCCTCTGACTCCTCCTCCTCCTGGTTAGAGGAGAGTGATGGAGTGGACGCACTAGATTTGTGTGGACTGAGTGAGAGCTGATTGGTGAGAGTGGTCTGTAGCAAGTTTGATGCAATAAGGCGCTGTGCTGGGTGAGCCAACGCTGGACTTGATGAATCATCAGAGGATTCAGATGAGTTGGACCACACGGTCCCATTCTCCACTTCACCCTGTCGCTTCAGCAAAGACTACAAACAAAAAGAGAGGCAAGGATAAATGAGAACAAACACTTATTATTATTTCAGTGATATGTATTTATGTTTATTGAGTTAAGCATTGCTTTAGTGTTTGAAGCCTACACTAGAGCAAGAACTATAACCAAAGCACACTGACTGTGGCATAGACGATACTCGGACTCGGAGTGTTGTACAATTCAATTGGCAACGCAAGTAGACCATCCAGGCCATCACACCATCGTGGAAATTGTTCACCAGTGAGCAGCTGTGTTGAAGCCCGTCATGAAGCCCACTCTTCGGCAAGGTGAGGAAGATGAGGGGCACATTGGAGCACTACTCAACCATTATTAAAGCTACAAGGACCACAGCTGCGTTCACACATGCTTGTGCTGTCACTCATTCTCCTACTACTACCATTCACCGCAAGACTTGCTCTGCTCCCCTCAGACATGCCCCTCACACACTGTGCTCTGTGAAGGCTCTCATCTGTACTACCACTACACAAAAAACAGTGGGGAAGCCGCTGAAATAGAACAAGCCATTGAAACAACAGTAATAACCATGAGCAAGACAAATAAACACATGGCATACAATAAACAGTGAATTTGATAATTTATGTATTTGCACTGTAGGTTTAATTAAGGAATTAAGGATGTAATAATCTTTCTGCATACTAAATAATAGGGTCTGTCCGTGCAGCTGCAGTAGAAAATGCTGAACATAAAAGTCGAAATGACTCACATAAAACACCTGCTCTCTCATGGAGGGCGTGTCCGGGGGGCTCTGGTTGGACAGCAGCCTCTTGGAGACTGTACTGCTGGACGATGTCGGATCATCCTTATCAAATGGACTGAAAACACACAGAAGAATTGTTGGGTTTCAGATGGTATGATAACACTACATTCTTGGATCTGAAAATCACCAATACAAACAAAGAAGAATACTTGCATTCACATGATAACATTGAAAAGTCACCTTAAATTTGTTATATCTAATAAATAAATAATAGTTGTTGTTAGTGTAATCCAGTGCTTCTCAAATAGTGGGGCGCGCCAGGCTCCGTCAAGGGGGGCGCGTTGGACCTCGGGGAACATGCTTTTTTATTTTTTTATTTAGATTTTTTTTACTGTCTTAAGGGCCGTTCACACCAAAGCGTCAAAAAACGCCTTGACGCCTCTATTTGGAGCCTTTGCATTTGAGTTTAGATGCCCCCGACGCGCTTCTTTGACGCCGTGGACGAACGGGACAAAAATACTTGACGCGCGTCCGTTGCCCTGGAAACAAGAGCCCGGTCCCGGTCTTTTCCCGAGTGTTTTTATGACATAAAAACATCAACGGAGGAGATCGGGTCGACGACTGGGGCGTATATATGTTTATACTTCGCTGACACTGGATCAGTCCCGGTCTAGTCCTGGTCTAATACCGGTCTATTCCCGGTCTAGTCCTGGTCTAATCACGGTCTAGTCCCGGTCTAGTCCTGGTCTAATCACGGTCTAGTCCCGGTCTGGTCCCGGTGTAGTCCCGGTCTAGTCCTGGTCTAATCACGGTCTAGTCCCGGTCTAGTCCTTGTTTAGTCTCGGTCTATTCTCGGTCTAGTCTCGGTCTAGTCGTTGTTTAGTCCCGGTCTTGTCCTGGTTTGGTCCTGGTCCGGTCCTGGTGTAGTCCTCGCGATCGGCTCGGTGATTGTGGCGTATATATTTATTCTCCGCTCATGTTTGTGGTTCTCTTCTGGTTCTGGGGTTTTTCTTCCTGATAACAACGTCGCTGCGTCTCTGGATACTCGTCCCTGATTGGTTGACGCTGCGCGTCTGACGCGAAAAGTTCAGCATTTTCAACTTGACGCTGACGCCTTGGACGCGCGTCTTGGCCGCTGACGCCAAAACGCTGAAGACGCGCCGCGCTGACGCCGAAAACGCGCCGCAAAAACGCAGGACGCTCTAGTCGCGCGTCCACATAGACTTTACATAGAAAGTGGACGCTTTGGTCTGAACGGGCCTTTAGAATAAAGTGCAATTGCACTTCCACTACATTAGGGGGCAGAGCGCTCTCATTGGCAGAGTGTGCGCAGGGAGCATTCGCTCGGTGGTGTAGGAGTTTTGTTTGCACTGAGCATGCGCGCTTTGCACACAGCACAGAGTTTGAGTATGAAGTGTAGACACGAAGTGTAGCAGACCCTCAAGTGACACTATGAAAAAATATTTAACAGGAATGAGAAGACAGGCGGAGAGAGACGGAGATAAAGAGACAAACGAAAATCTCCCGAAAGCTAAGACGAGGAAATATGACGAGGCGTATGTAGCGCTTGGCTTCACTGTGACTACGGTGGGAGACGAGGAAAGACCGGTGTGCTTACTGTGTCTAAAAATGTTGGCAGCGGACAGCATGAAGCCCAATAAATTAAGGCTTAAATACATTACACCCCGATCACTCTGATAAGCCGCTTGAGTTTTTTCAGCGAAAACGTGCCGAATATTGCCGACAATCATCCCGCTTGTGACTGCTACTTCAGTAAACCAGCGAGCGTTGTTGGCATCATATAAGGTGGCAGTGTTACGCAGAGGTGTACTTATAACAATTTTATAGACAAATGATACTATCTATAGTCACGCGGGGGGGCGCGAGATGTTTTATTCGTCCTAGGGGAGGCATGACAGAAAATAATTGAGAAGCACTGGTGTAATCCATTGTTGTCATTACAGTGACTAACTGATTATTGTGGCAAGATGACACTAGCCATAGTGATTCACAAAAAAACCCACATATTTTATCTTTGGAATTGGAAAAAGTCCTCAAAATGTTGCATATAAAAGAATCTCAAACTCTGAACCGAACTGCATTTGGTGTCCCTGCCCTGAAAGTGGTTGACATCATCAGATTCTATGTGTATTAGAATACAGAAGGTGATAGAGAGGCGAGTTACCTCCATGTGACCTCTAAATTGAGCTTCACTGTTCCCAGATCGTTGATGTCCACCGCCAGTGTCTGAGGAAGTGGGCAGAACAGATCCAGCATTTCGCACGACACAGTGCCCACAACGACGTGATTTGCCAGGCTCTTCAGCTCCGTCACCTTGACAACAAGAGAGATGAACGACTTCATGTCACAACAATTAGCCATTTGTGAGGTTATGTAAACTAGTGCCAATTGCCAATGTGTACGCCTAACCAGTCCAAGGGCTAAAGAAAACTCTGTAATAATGTTTTTGAATATTTAGTTGTTGATACACAGTGCTCTGACGTGTCCCTTGAAACAGCCATCAAACAAGTGTTAGAGTGGTATTTTTTGTAATATGTTAGAACGTGTTAGAACCTTCTATGTGAGGTGCATTTACATCTCAATGTCCTGGAATGCCTATAGTTTAAAACTGAGCTCGAGGACAGGTCAGAATGCTATGGCGAAATTTGTTTTTCAACAACAATTTGCCGACAAGGTTTTCTTTTCTAATGTCTCTGTTTACTGGGCTACCTATCAAAATACAAAAACTGACACAATGTTTAATGTCTTCTTTATTAATATCCCCTAATAAATAATGTTTTCTGTTATCAGGGTTTATATACCTTAATAGACAAGAGTTCAGTGATCAGAGGCATGAAAATGTACTCCTCACTGTCCCATATCTGCTTGTTACTGACTTCCACACGACCTCTGAGCCTCCAGCGTTGTCGTCCATAACGCATAAGAACCTAAAGAAGAAGTAACTGGCTGATAAAAATCTAATTTCCACAACAGGAAAACAGTTAACACATTATTCTTACCTCATATTGGTCACCAGCACATAACCGCGCAAAGCCAGCAAGTCCTGAATCACCAGAAATGAACAAGAAAGTGAGAAGTTGCCAGGAAGTTGGAATGGGAAGTACAGATATGAATAGACTCACCCTTCATCTTGACATGAAACTCTCCCATGTGGCTCTCTAGTTCACTTTCAAGACTGCACATATGCTGTGGACAGAGAAACAGAGAAAAGGTGGATCAAATCATTTGGTATTTATTTCTGCTGCTAATGTGAAATGATTGTATAAAGATTTAATGCAACCAGACACATGTACTGCACATTTATTTAAATTAAGAAATTATTTTTTTCACATTGGTTGCCAAAATTCTGGCAGTGGTGTCGCTAATCAGGACTGATTAGCGACATCACTGGTTGTTTTCAAATTCTTACATAGAAATGTGATAAGATCACATTCACAGATGTGTGACTAGAGCCAATATTTCTGTATTGATTTAATTATAGTTAATAAGAAGATTTCAAATGGAAATTCCACAATCATTGAACTAATCAATTGTATCATTGCAGAAATGCTGCCTCTTTAATTTAATTATACATAAAAATAACAAAAAAATCTCTGTATCGATGTTACAAATATTTTTTGTCACCCCCACTCTGCAAGATGAACTTACTTCTGTGCATTCCCTGTAGCCTTTGTTGGCTTCACTTAGACTTTCTCTAGCCTCTCTGCTGCCACTGGTCAAATTAAAGGCTGCCACCATTTTGCTTGCTCCATCGCGCAGACGCCGTTGAATACAATAGGCATCATACAACTCCTCAACCTGAAAATCAACAAATGTAATGTAATGATCACAAGATTGATCTTTGCCACCATTGTATATTGTAAAACATACCTTGCTGAGGTGGAATTCAAGACGACGCATGAATCTTTCTATGGCCTTGACTTGCTATAATAGATTAAAAATTCATATTATTAGTAGATACAGATTTCTAAATTTTCCTATTGTTGGTCAGTATTTCTGATGTGTACAATTAAATTTCAGTTTCAGTTTTAAAATCCTAATGCCAGAGTGATGAAACTGACCTTGTCGAGTTCATACAGTGACCCCTGTGAATAAATAAAAATAATTTGCATTTAAATACAGCCAGACACAAGACTTAACCAGCTGATACTGGAGAGACTGATTTGACACTCACCAAGCGGCCATTCCTTTTGTTTTCTCTACTCTGCTGCCCCAGACTGTCCAACTCCAGCTGATGGACCTGTAGGTATGACCTATAACAGAACATAACCACCATTTTGAGGATTCAAAGTCAATGCTATTTCCTGCTTATTCTGTCTGGCTTGTGTCTACAGTCTTTAATGTTAACAAAATCTAATGTTTACTCACTGTAGTCCTCTGCGTAGAGCTGCATACACTTCATCCAACCTCTCAGGCTGAGGTGTTTTAGTGGGAGGCAGTTTGGTGGAGCCTGTGAACATCCTGCTTCCTCAAAGCTTGTGCTTCTTTAAGATCAAACTGTGCTGAAGACATAGATAGGTCCATTAATAGAACTACTACTACCTTATACTGCATTGTGTGATTTGTGAGAAGTAGTAGTAAGTATAGTATATGGAAATATTTATGAAGTGGAGGACCACATGTCACAACTGTACTAACACAGTACAAGTATTTTCTTTCAAATGAAACCATGCTGAAAGCGACAGACAGAAGCATTAGGTAATTTGTGATACCTGCCATTAGATTACTACTACAACTACTGCTACTATAGAAACAGAATAATGACTGTCATGCTCCTCACCTGTTCAAACAGTTGGATGTAGCACTTTACCAAAGTGACGGACATATCCTGTAATTAGACAAACATTTTAGTGGCAGCACTGTCCTGCTTTACCTGCTCTTTACAGAGCAATTTTCCCTTTGGCCTGTCATTATCAACTATGCTTAAGATAACAGAAAAAAAAATTAAATGGTGTTTGAAAACTGACTGTTTTTGACCAATGTGATACCTTTTTGTGACCAGGCAGAGCCCAAGTGCCACCAGACAGAAGACTAGGGAGTCTGAACTGCTCGTGCTACTCTTCCCCTTCCTTTCCTATTTCTCCACCCCCTCCATATCCAACAGGAAGTTTGCCGGCTGACTCCAACAGGAAATTCTAAACAGAATATAAAAAATGCCTTAACAATATGTGTGACTTATAACTAACTTAACTAACGCTATGCATATTTTTAGAACATAAGAAAAAAAGGGGAGGGGGGCTAATCTAGTCACAAAAGAGATTAGAGACTTAAACCAAACTAAATCTGTCAAGCAACAGGCAAACCCACATAACACGTGGGATGAGAGCAAAAGCCTTGCGATGCGTTCAGCATGATGTTTTACAAGACGAAAGAATAAGGCTATTTATATGAACTTGAAAGGGCCACTCATTACAACCAACAAAACACAGATTAGCACCTTTTACATGTTAAATGACTGGTTTAACATGTATACAAGAGTGTAAATGTGCTATTCACCTCCGGTTTGGGGGTGCTCTTAGCTGGAGGTCTTAATAACCCAGTAATAAATCCTAGGATTAACTGTGGTTGGTCTGGGTTAAAAGGTGGAAAAGAAAGTGCTGCACTGTCTTCCATATGGTTTGATCCCAAAAGTGATATTGAATGTTTGATTAAAGTTGAGGGAATTATCAACAAAGTGATCATGATAAAACCAATAAAACACACACACAACCTGGACCCCGAGATTAAAAGGCAGAATGACAGCTGTAACCTTACATTCAGCTACAGTCCATTATCCATTTTGCTCTCGTTCCACTGTGCTTTGAACATTACATTAGGAATAATTAGTTGGATAAATCCTCTCCTCCAAGCAGAGTAAACAAAGACGACACTGTCTACAATCACCTCACAAGACTGCAGTTTTGTTTAAAAACAGAGACACACACTCTCACACTCTCCATCTCATATAATGCTGTTAAGGTAGCAACAATGTCCTCTTTAACTCTACTTTTAACACTTTCAGTACCATGGATAGTAATAAAGTGTGATGTCCAAGTTACAAAACAAGTTATAAAAACAAAATTTGCCCATATGAATTGTGTATCTTAACTGAATCAAACGCCCGTGAACAATCAACATGCATATTTTGACAGAAGTCAGCAGCATCTTTATGAATTGTCATGTGAGAGTTAAAGTAACACAGACACATTGTTGCGTATATCCTGGGGCAATGAATCACTCAGTGTCTAATCTGCGTGTCAAAGAGCTAGACGAGGATAATCGAAATAACGCTTTCAATAAAATACTACCACCTACATCCAAGATGAAGATAAAGCAAAAAAAGCATCTGCAAGCCACCAAGATTGAAAGGCGCAATACGCCCCTGCTATTCGCTTCGCTTGGGCCCAACAGTAAGGCAAGAAGGATGAAGGAGTTCACACAACAAACTTGGGAAACAGTGTCGGGCTGCATTTAGTATTCAGCTCCCACCCCAGAGCGCACCGCAGGCCACAAAAACTCCATACTCACCCCCACCTAGACCCCCTAATGCCCACCGATCTTACCCTATTCATTTACTAGGCTTAAAGAAACACCCAGTCCACACCGCATAAGGAAAACGGTGAATCACAGCCAGCTGGTTGCTATAATAATGCTCCTCGGAAAAAGGCAACTTCAGGTCGGACGGACTCGTGCCCAATGCCCATGTAGAGGAAAATGTACAGCGGATCTTTGGCCAAAAAGGAGCCGTTCCTACCTTTGTTTTGCGGTCCGACCACACAGAAATAGTGGGTCGCGTCCCATTTCTGCCGCACAATGTTTTTGCACAATTTTACAGTTATTTGGGCGCTGTCCTCCTTCTCCCAGATTTCGCAGTTCTTCTTGGTGAATCTACTGTGAAGCGAACGTGAATGAACCAAGCATTTCCGATTTGTGCCTTTTGCAATAAAAGCCTGAGTTATGGGAATCACAAACATGGGCATATTAAAACAAGATTTAATTTAAATTGCAAACTGTCCAGGGCATTCTTCAAAAAAGGTTTATCATCCGTCCATGTCTCATAGTCACTACAATTGTGCAGGTTAATATTCGCATTTATTATAGTAGATCATGAAAACACTTTTAGCCAGTCAAATCTCAAACATTGATTTATATAAAACGTCCATGAGGCACTGGGCATAATCATTTTGCTAAATTTTAACACAACTGCCCCACTGAAGTGCGTTGTGATTGTGGTGATTGTGATTTTTTGTGAGTTTTGCGTGGTGTTGCGTCAGAGTTTTATTTTATTGTGAAAGGTTGACCATCACTTCGGAAATCATGCTTGGTTTAGTTACTGTGGCAACAAGGATGTCCCTAAACGATGAGAAGTCTTGTCACTTTTCCCTGAAGCCGCCGCGGCTCCTGCGGAAAAAAACAAAACAAAATAAAAAAAAAAACAAAACAAAAAAAACAAAAAACAACGGAGCTCTGTTTCCCTGGCGAGGTAACTGAAAAGATCTCACCCGGGTCGCAAAACCATATAGCCTCTAAACTTACACGACTAATTGTGGGGGTTTCCTTCAGAATTTCATTAGGGTGCCGTATAAAGTAATGTGTTAACTGCTAGCTAGAAGTAAACGAAGCAACAGGTTCATTTACAAAGGTGCCATTCTGCCAAATACAGGCGGTATAATTTATCTATGGCCAAATCTTTACCACATTGGTGGGCGATTTTACCACTGATCTATTAAAATAAAGTAACTTCATTGATAGGTCTTTTTCTAGTTTCTAACAACGCAATTTTACATTGACTTTTTAATAGATTTTGGGAGAGAAAAGTCAAGACTACATTAGCCACCATACTGTGAATTAACATACGATTTATTGCGATGAAGAAAAGAGGAAGCGAAACAAGATTTAATAACAGTTCGTCTGTTTAATAAAATATAATTGCAAGCAAAATACAGAGATTCTGTGTTAGCATCAGCCAAGTTCTGAAAAATACAATGCCATCATTGAACTGTAACATAACCACTCTTCCAAACCACACAGTTAAAAACATTGGTAATTAATAGTTACTGGTGCAGGATGGTTTCACAGCTATACATTTCATTTTGCCTCAAACTTTAAAAATATTATTCAGCACTACCAGTTGTACAAAAGGCAGCATCACCCAAGAGTGGAATGGCTACAAAAAAAGCTAAACTAATATTTTCTTGCACCTAATCCATGTCTATAGTACATATGCATCTAGGATTACAATAGCGCATAAGATAAGCAGTCTAGAAGCATTTAAAAACTAGTACAGACTCACACAGAAACTATCCAATATCATGTATGGCTACATTTAACACCAGGATCCCCTTTGAAAACTGACATGATGCTGTAATAACCAGCAAGTACAGTTCCAGTTAGTTTTTAAATCTAATCTGAGAAAAGTCTCTTCAGAAAAGATGGTGTAATGCAATCAAACCCGATAAAGACTGAAAAATAACTTCTACAGGTTGAGGACACAGGCATTAAATGCAGCCATTTTTTACCCCATTCATCATTTTGGTATGCAATTCTGTTGCAAGATCTGTACCACAGTTTGGATACATACATGATTAAAAATGGTTGATTTTACAGTGATTTCTGTGCAGGTTGCAAGTTTCAATCTAAACACATGTAATGTGAAAGAGGGGCCGTCTATACAGCAGGCCATCACCGGTCCATCATGCTGAGGATCATCTCAGGGGTCAGATCTCCATTTGGCGGGGCCTCTGTCAACTGCGGATCCTGCACAGCTTCTTCCACTTGGGACAGCTCTTCCATCTGAATTGTAGCGTTTCCTTCACCAACAATCACCTCTTCTGCGATGTCATCTTCCTGTTCCGCTCCTACCTCCTTCTTCACAATAATATCATTCACTTCCCCAGTGACCTCATCCTCCACCCGAATGATGGCAGCAGCTACAATGCAGCAATTAAACATTCAGGTTTGTGTTTTCCCAGTTATTACCCATTTAAAACACATTCTGCTGTACCCCCCGTTAACTGACCTAGAAGACTCACCTTGTGGCTTGTTCTTTGGGGTCTTCCACGTTTCCTCTTAACTGGGGGCTCTGGGGCTGGTACAGGAGCAACTGGTGAAGCCTGTTCCATCTCCATCTCAGCAAGGAGATCCTCCTCATCCTCCTCCTCCATTTCTGGGAGGGCAAATAATTGTTCACACATTTTCCATTAAGAACTTCCATCCCAAATTGATACAACTACAAATCAAATATCCATTTTATACCAGTATCATCCTCCTCATCATCATCATCCCTCTTTGACTGCATCTTCCTCTTCCGCCCCCGACGTCCCTTTTTGGGTGGAGTTCCATTTTCATCACCTGTATTTTCACCTGTGCAATTGTCAGCATGGCGAAGCATGGTGTTCTGCAATCAGAAGCATTAGATTAAGAACATGCTTTGCAATCAGAACATTAATTATAATATAGAGGAAGTAGCCATCTTACTCTGCGGGTAAATGTTTTGCTGCATTTGCTACATACAAATGCTGTAGGAACAAAGTTTGGATCGTGGTAGCGCTTGAAGTGCATGTCCAGGAGCTGTTTCTGCCGAAAAGTCTTCTCACACTGACTACAAGCAAACGGCTTCTCTCCAGTGTGTGTTCGCTTGTGCATCACCATGTGACGCTCCTACAAGCAAAGCAATAGTTCATTACTTGTTTGAGACACAAAGCCTAACCAGTGCTCATGAAAATACCTGTCTACAACAGTAGTCACACATGTCACACTTGAAGCGTTTCTCATTCTTATGAGTCTTCTGGTGCTGAATTAAAGCATATCTCTCATGGAACACAGCATCACAATAACGGCACTTTTTCCCAGTTTCAATAAATGAGTGCTGCTTCCTCAAATGTACACCTAAGATGAAGAGGTCATTAGTTACAATTGGCAACAAAGATGACAGATTTACAACTACGTACATACCAAGATCACTCTTTCGCGCAATAACCGTGTCACAGTGTGGACAGTGGAATTTTGCCACATTCTCTGTGTGTTTCTGGAGAATGTGCATCTTCATAGTACCACTCTGTGTAAACCGTGCATGACAAATGTAGCACTCATAGGGCTTTTCACCTGTAACCAAATATCAGTCTTATTCAGGGTTTTGCTCCAGTGTCTGCCCCTGACAAGCTCACAAGCATCTTACCTGAATGAGTCCTCATGTGTCGCTTTAGCTTGTATGTGTCTCTGCTCGCATAACTGCACAAAGCTGCACTGGAAAGGCCTCTCTCCAGTATGGGAACGAATATGCCTTTTCAGCTTACTGACCTAAAACACAAAATGCATTTTTTTTTTTTTTTAAAAGGGGAAAAAGCAGAGCTTCAACTGACTTTAACATGCCTGAATGTTTGCTGTAACAGTAAAATGTCCCTGCCAGTATGTTTGTCAGCTTCAGTCAGAGACATTAAACAGTGATGATTTCCTCATGTACTGCTGGAGCTGCTTTGTGGTACAATTTGCAGTGGTGTCAGCTAAAGAAAGCTAGTGTACCAACTACAGCTACAAAGAGAAGAAAGTTCTGAGTCAGCCCTATTCTTTGCAAAAAATTAATAAGAAGCCTTTATTTTTTTTGATAATTCCTTTTAGATGTTTGATCAATGTAATGTGACAGTAATTAGGCCTGGATATTGCTTAACAGTTGAGAGTCTGAGGCCAGAACAAATACTGGACTAGTAACTTAACAGGGTTGTACATACCTCCACACTAGAGTAATCGCACATCGAGCACTTGAATGGCTTCTCGTGTGTATGTTTATAGCGACGGTGGCGGACCAGCTCTCCACTTGTCACAAAAGCCATGTCACAGTCAGTGCATTTATGAGGCCGTGTACCTACACATTAGAAATCTGTTAACTCTAGCTATAACCATCAGAAAATAATGTAAAAAGGCCAATGCCTTGAGAAAGGGAGTACCTGTGTGAGTGTTGAGGTGGTTTCTGAGCAGCGTGACTGTTCTAAAGGCCCTTCCACACAAGTGACATTTGTGTGGCCTTTCATCTGTGTGGCTCTTCATGTGACGGTCCAGGTTAGAGCGACGAGGACAAGTGTAGCTACACAACTCACACTGAAAGGTCTTCTTAACACCTACAAATAAAAAGACATTAAAAAGGGCATCATTAATGACATCCAGAATGGACTCAACCCAAAAAAAAAAAAAAAAAAAAAAAAAACCCAAACAAACAAACAACCTTTCTTCTTTATTTTTGTGGGCTTAGGTGGTTTCATGTTGCCAACAACTTTCTCAGCATTCACTTCAGACAGCAGCCCCTCTTGCTGCTCTTCTTCAAAGTCATACACAGACACATCCATGTCTCTGTCCCCCTCAGCATAACGCAATCTGCTCTTCTTTCCCTTCTTTACTTTGCGGACAGTTGTAATGGGCTGATAATCTGGGTCTTCCTGGTCCTGAGGGGGCATCTCCTCTCCAATGTTCTCATCCTCTTCCTCTTCTGCTGCTTCCTGAAGTTCCTCATGGGTTGCCTGGAGTTCCTCATGCTCCACAGTCTCCACTTCACCATTGGCACCTACTTTCACCACCTGAAAGAAAATGTTTACATTAGCTGGTAGAAATGCTGTTTAAACTAGAGGTACATTGTGATCCCCAGAAACACTTTCTTACCTGAAAGCCTTCAGGCAAAGGCAGTGTGTGACATATGACAGGTTCTGCATCCTTGTTAGCCGCAGTAGCCTCAACATAAGTTGCCTGAAGACCCTCAACTGTTGTAGTTGAGACGGGCACCTGCACCAACTGAAGCTGCCCAAGTCCCAAAGCAGCACCAGCCTGCTCCTCCATGTTAACTACCTGCATATCCCCCAAATTTTATATATATTTTAATCTTTTAATACTTGTCCATTACATTTCAACACTAAAGGCATCACTTACCTGAAGTGTAATGATTTGACCTTCATCTCCACCAGTTACGGTTACAGTGCCGCCCCCTTCCAGTACTTCAGTCTTCATTTGTAAAAGAGTTGGGTCTAGTGCATCCATGACCATCATCTCCATGTTGCCAGTCACCTCTCCCTGCTGAGCTACAGCTGTGCCCTGTAACAGAGCCTCTCCACCCTCTGATAGGACTTTTCCATCAACAGCAGCATCCATGGAAACAACCTCGCCCTCCATGGCAATGGGCCCCGCAGCACCCTGATAAATGAAAACGGTCAAGACTCTACAAAATACTTTTCTAAAACAATTATAACTATGTGCACTTATAGTAACTATGTTCACTTATAGTGCCGCGGCAGCCCCTTGTGGCCATGGGACTGTATTAAGTAAATAAGTTTATGGACGTATTAGAAATGGTAGCGATCAGACTTTAAAATCAGAAGACAGATAAAATAAACGATTTGTGGATAGTTTTGGGATATGTACAATACACTTGGTACCCTTGATTTTAGAACAATGTCACTCCACTAATCAATGCATCAAACTTACCCTGGATGCATGCGTTGACCGAGGGAAAGTGGGGTATTATGGATTATTTAAAACTTGTGCAAATGTACAAATCCCAGCAACCACCCACTGAGGCATCTAAAGACATCACATTTAAGTTACTTGTTGGAAGTTTTAAAAAGGATCAAATTGCAAATTATTCTTTAACGCATCACTAATGAAAATAAAATGTCTAACATGATAGGTTTGGTCGACATGTATATCTTCAAATCATCTATCAAGTTGTATATTTTACAACTGAACAAAAATGCAATGTTCTCAACTACTTGTACATCAACTGTGAGTAGTTGGTTAACTGGAGAGGCGCGATACGTCTGAAAACAGGAAACAAAGGGCACGATAAGATGGACGACAGGCCTAAACTAACTTTAAACCTGAAGAGAGCAAATCAAAGCCATCCCTGCGCGTGCACACAACAATATGGCCCAAAAACGAATACATAGTCGACCGAAACATCAAGTTTCACTTTATGGACGGATTTTGTGAATTTTGGATAACGATAGAGGGAGACAAACACCCCCGCCAGCCTGTAAGCACTACCGTGACACCTAGAGGCCGACGACAGATCCTACAAAAACCTTTACATGTTTAGGGGCAAAGTGAGCGTTTTACTTACCGTTCACTGCTTCTGATTCTGGTTATATTCACTTGGAAGACGAATGAGTACCCTTGATCCCTTCAATCCTGCTGCCGATGTACGAGCGAGCTAAGCACCAGCCTTAAAATTTTCTCCCGCTTTGGGAGAGTGGGCCCTGCATAAAATGGCGGCCCATATGAGCTTCTCCGCATGCGCACTCGCCCTCCCAGAAGGGTTGAGAGGCGTGGTCTGTGGGTGCCGCAGCTCATCGGGCGCCACTTTTGAATTTAGCGGCACTGTGGCGCTCCACAAGCTGTTAGTCATTATAATTAGCTTTGAAAGACCATAAACAAGTCAACAGTGACCCTAATTGTGAGGGATTTTTATTTTTATAAACAGCTGTTGAATAGGCTGGCCGCGGGCCTAACTGACCTAAGTTTTAAATCGTAATTTTTAAATCAGCCACAAGAGGGCACACAACTATAACAAAAATACTAACTACAGCATATTATCTGTCACAATCAGTATTCCATAAGTAATAACATAACCATAACTTCCATGATTATAACATAAAGGTGTTTGTTGGAGTTTATAAAATATATACCCTTTAAGTTATTAATATTTGCTCCCACTGTCCTATTTTTAAATGTATTATAAACAGAAATTAATGATACAGATGTGGGTCATCGGTAGAGCTCAGGTCCCAGGTATTTAAACCGACATAACTTCAAATAAATAATAAATAAATTAAAATGTTATTACCAAAATGTCAACAATCATGTAATGAATTATGCTACTGAAAGATATAGTATTTTTTGTGAAGTCTATATTGCATCTATATTGCATCTTATCTAATATAAATATATGCATATATACATGATATGTGATACAATTTTCACTGTACATGATGTTCACTTATTGTTATTTGTATCTTAATTTGTCATTCTGAGCTTTGCAAGCATCTTTTCCGAGTGTTAAATTAATAATTTATATATTACATAATGCACAGACTATTTAATTTAACTCAGATTAATCGTCTTTTAATTTTGTATAAAAACTATTATTCTTTTTTTCTAAAATTGACTAGAAATAATTTTAAATAAAAGCGGCTATTGCTACTTTAATCTAAACCTGCTTCTCCACATTTGATCAAGCTCTTTTTTTCTCATGTCTGTCTTTTCCAGGGGAGGGGGCTGAGAAAGGCGAGGCTCTGTTGTCAGATGTGTCAGTCTGGCCCTGTGTCCCGCCCATTTCACTGAAGGCATTACATACTGCTCCAGCTCTTAGCAACCGTGCCTCGGCAACAGAGCCAAGGCAACAGCGTGCCGTGTCTCCCCAATGGAGCTGCCATTGGGCGGACCAGCGCTCCGGCACTACACCCAGAGCAGACCGAGACCTCATCGTCAAAAGCTGAATTATCGTCCCACCAGACTACAGGTACAGTGTGACAGAGGACCGGAGAGAGAGGTGATATTTGAGAAATCAGGTGTGGTGTGGGAAAAGGAAGCGGCTTGGAGTGAGAAGAGAAATGGAATAGGGGATAGAGGGGAGAGGCAGGGGGAAGGGAAGGATAGAGGGGGAGTGCTGGAGAAGATGCCTGGTCCCTGCTGCTTGAATAAGGCATTCCCATTGTATCGGTCACCAGCTGTTCGAAGCCACTGACTAGAATTTTCAGCGTTCTAGAAAGTGATTATTGGATGCATGGTGCTTTTATATTAGCAAATAATACTTTCTTATTTCCTTTGCAGAAAATTTGGGATACATTATTCTGTAGCTCTCCATACAGTTGTGAGCCACATTTGTTTCTTATCCTGTAGAAATACAGCACACTAAGTCCCAAGGAGGCAACGGCCAGTGAGACCAGATTTAAGTAATTCCCCAGATAGGATATCATGTAATGATGACTGCTAAATTGTGTCGTGCAGTCAGCCGTGTGGCTTTTATTGCATCTTGTAGGCATAAATGTTAACATGATCAGGTGATACAATATTGTATAACTCCATTGTGATATCATATTACTCACATTGGCAAAATGAGTTGTCTCTCTGCTCTCATTCCTCATATAAAACCTAGCAACGCCCCCTTATTGTACGTTACTGAGCAACTGAATCCCGAGAGGCTGGTTTGTAATATGGAAGTGGGTAATAGATTGAACCAAAATGTACCTATAGTGGAAAAGGCTAAGGTTATGCAATGTAAAGTTGGATGGAGTGAGCACTTAGTGTTTGTTTTCTGTGCATGTGCTAATTAGGAGACCATAATCGAGTGTGAAAATGAAGACTTTGAGCTTATGGGGCGAGTCGATGAAGGAGTTGAAGAGTTCTTTACAAAGAAAGTACTTCCCACTGAAACACTGTGAGTATCTTCAACTGTCAATTTAGCCTTATAATTATGCTTGCAGTGTTTAGAATGTGATGCAAAAGCCTCATCAAAACACTTTTATGTAATATTGATTTTTGAATAGAAAAAAAGAAGATGATGATGAAGAAGAAATCATCACAGTGCACGAAGTGGCTCCTGCAAGCACTGCCCCTTGTCCACCACCAACTAAAACACTCAGGAGGAAACTTGGTGATTTTTTTACTCTTAAAAAGAGGCGTGCTCTAAAATCCGAGCCAAGCCAAGAGGGCCGTCCAAAAAAGGCATCAATTGCTGATTTTATTCGGCCTCTCAGGGAAGTGGCCAGAGGTGAAAAGGATAAAGATAAAGACAAAGTGAAGGAACATGACAAGGAAAATGAAAAGGAAAAGGAAAAGGAGAAAAGCAAAGATGGAACTGACACTGTGGAAGGTGTTCAGGGGATGCCTATTTCTGATGCTCCACCAATGAGAGGTGAAGCGGTGCCCCCCCGCAGGGCTCTCCGAGAGGGCAAGTCCCAGTCTCTCATTTTACTGTCTGGATCAGCCTCTGGGGCTAGTAGAAATAAGGTCAATACTAAAATACATGTATATACATATTTACTGAACATTTACTGAAAGTTACCTCCATTTCAGAAACTTGATGGCCAAAATAGTTTTGAACAGAAACTTCATCTAATGCTGCAGCGCATTGGCGTTTCTAAACCCCAGCCTGGAGAGACACAGGTGGGTATTGGGATATATATGTAGTAGCTGTTTATTCAGTCTTTTACAGCTTGGCAAGGAAATGTACAACCACCAGAACTTCATCCGAAAGGGTGTTGGTAAAAATTATAATGCCTGACCCTGTTAAACAGTGAGAAGATTTACAGAGCAAATGTATTAACAGCAAACAGTTCCACAACGTGAAAAGCTTTGATTGTATTGGGCCAGGCTCTTCCATATACTAACTCTACTAAAATACAATCAACTACTTTTTTATTAGTTCAAGTTTTTTTTTTTTTTTTAATTCCTGTTCTGCTCAAATAGCTTCATTTATTCAAATATGGAAGAAATTGTGTATTAAACAATAGAGAAAGTCTTAAAAGGGGTTTCATTTTAACCATTATGGCAACATTTTTGACCAACTTTGTCTCTTTTGTCTGAATGTTTTTCATCAATACTCAAGAATTTCTGCATGTGACTATGCATTATATTAATTTGTGTATAAATTTTCCTGTTTGTAAAGATAATATATTTAGCTCATTTGAGCTAATCTCAAACCATAAATTTTTTTTGGGAGGTCATTTTCTACTGTATGCATGATGTAGATCTTTTCCTGAGCAACAGAGGCTGGTGTCATCATCGCCATTGCCTCACAATGGGCAAAATGACAACATCACAACAATTATTTAGGCCCTAAGACTGAGCCCTGTGGAACTTCATGTGTAATGCCAGAATTTGCATTATCTATACAGTGAGGTGAGAGCAATTCCTCTGCTAGCTTCCCTTTAATTTTTTAAAGCGGCATGTGGTCAGTGGTGTCAGAGGCCTTGCTTAAATCTATGAAAACATGCACTCTGTATTTTCTATTTTTTATTTGTCACATAAAGGTTACTTGTACTTGTACCTGTTTTTTGATATAGAATCAAGAAGGAGAGATGAAAAAGGCAGAATCTGAAGGTATGTCCACAGTCCAGTGCAAAATTTTTATTTTGGGAAAGGAATAGTTTATGTTTGTAAACTGATTGATAATTTTTTGCTTTATTAGTTTTAAATAAAATCATATTTATGTTCTAGGTACTATCATTGACAATAAGCCAGAGCCAACATCTACAAAGCCTCGAACTATGTCTGCATCATCAGGTAAAATGCAACCAATAGTTCAGTGTCTTTTTTGCTTAAAGATTAATGCATTACATTAAAAACTATCTTGTTTAGATACCAGACATCAACTTCGATCCAGTGTATCAGCACATGAGTCAGCAGGAAAACCTCCTCTACTACCGAAACCAGTCATCAAGCCTTGCCCAAATGCCACGATATCTCACACTCCTGAGAATGAACTAGACCAAATAGAAGGAGACCCCAATGCACTGTCATCAAAAAGGGAAGAGGCTGCTCCAGCTGTCAGTGCAAACTCCCCTCTGACAATCTCAGACACTGTACCTGATTCAGCCACAGTTTTACCTTCAAGTAAAACTGACACACATGTATGCACAGAGTCCACTGTAGAGACCATAGCATTTGCAATTGAGGAAGAGTCGCACAGCACAGTTATCCCTGAAGCTAGCCCAACCACCACTGAAGGACCCCCTTCCCCTACATTAGAAAAAGCACTTAAATGCACCCTTTCACCTACAACACCCACCCATGAGTGTGATACTTCAAGTTTGATAGAAACTTCAACATTTACCACACCTTCCACTTCCACATTGGAAACTGTTATTTTAGAAACTGCACCAAGTGATGATAACTCTAAAACAATGGCAAATATTTCCTCTAAACTTTCGGTGCCAGAGCCAAATCCTACTGTAATCCATAGCACTCTAGACACTGCTCTAACCTCTACCAGCATATCACACATACCAGCAGGTCAATCAGACAATGTAGTTATGACTGAAAGTGATGAATCTACACTGTGTACACATGAAGGTAAAACTACTACATCTGAGGCTCTTAGCTTAAGTGATTGCTTGGTAACTGTTACTTCAACAATTGCTGTTGACAGTACCTTTGTTACCACAACAGCTTCTTCTGCCCTCTCTGAAACCCTGTCTACCACCTCTATTGCTGCCAAATCTGAAATCCCAGCATCCCCAACATACACAATCTCCCCTTCAACCATAAATCATACATTCACAGCCAGTCAGGCTTCTATCTCTGTCACCTCCATTGTCACTATTGCATCTGAAATGACTGACACCTCTCAAAACACAGCAGGGTCCACTACCAGCTCCCCAGCCATGGCAATCTCAGAGCCTTCTCCACATACTGCCATTAATCCAATCACTGTGGAAGTTTCTGCCTCTGACAATGAAAATGTTATGGCTGATCTGACCACCCCTTCAGATGAGCACTCAGACCAAAAACATGAGCTGACATCACCAACTGAAGCATCTGTCAAAGAAGATTATGTGAATTTCACTGGTAAGTTTTACACTTAGAGCTTTATTAAAATAACATTTGTGTATTGAATACAAATTATTATTAAAGACTATGTATTTAACATACTCTTCACAGCAGAAAAAGTGAGAGATGTAATCCAAATGATTGAGGAAACCAACACAGCTGAGATTAAAGAAAAAAGTGAAAGCAGCAAAGAGAGTGAAAAGATAACAGAGGAACTAACAGTGATCAGTGGTGATATAGTACAAGATAGTGAAGAGAAGTCTAAAGAAGAAACCGTGAAAACAAATGGCACAGCAGTAGCTGAAACAGAGGCATCAAATGGAGCAGGAGATGAACTCTCTGGAGATGAGACAGTGAATGAAAAGCAACAAGAAATTAAGTCTACTGATGAAAAGTAAATCCAATAATTAAAGTTTCAAAATTTGGGACCAAAAACTGTGACTTAAACAAGAGAGTCCACAGTCAACCGATGATGGGGAAATGATCCATGGCACTTCCTACACGGTCCACGGACCACCTTTATCGCAGCACACCTCAGCAGGTGGACCACGGGACCAAAGATCTGAAATCCCCTTGATGTGATGTATCAAAAAATCCAGCAAGTCCTTATTTTTATCTTTTGTTTGAAGATTTGCATTGCACGTATGATTATGTACGATAAAATAACTATTGTGGTAATTACAACATGTTTACAAATGGATATAGACAAAATTATGAATAAAAAAATCAATATTAAAATCCTTGAATAAATTGTCTTAAAATTATATTTGAAAGGGCAAAAGATAAGCATAAATAATTTTACAATTACTATTGCTCAATTTTAGAAATGAGATAGATACAGTTTTTTTCTATTATGATGGTTCTTTACAGACCAACAGGTGGCGCTGATGAATATATCACGCTGAACCTCACCGGAAGTGCAAGCCGCGGGAGGACGCACCGACGGAGCGAGTGTGCATCTGTGCATCAAACAAACCAGTATTAAGAACAGATTTACTGCTGTGATAATACACTTGTTTACTGAATATATCTCATCATCGAAAGTTTATCTACGGTCTACAGTTCGGTCGCAATGTCTGTGGGTCCCCCGAGTCGCTCTTCCGCAGGCTGGCCCCGCGGAGGAGCCGCTCAGTTCGGGAGTAAATACATGAGCGGCAGCGGCGGCCCCGCGAAGCCTCTCACACTGGAGAGGACTATTAATCTGTAAGTAATAATATGTTTAAATTTAAGGAAACACGCTTTTACTTCAGCACAACATTATATTAACATGGTACTGCTATATAATTAACCAGGAACGGTAATTAGTCGAATCAAAGCATTGTAATAGTATTGTTCGAGACCATTGTTTATTGAACAAATGAATGAGCCCAACTCAGGCTTTAAGTTGTATTTGCCAAAGCAAAATCTTAATTTATTGTCAGTAATTCCCACGCCATTTTATGTTTATGTATGTATTTACTGTATTCATTTTTAAATGTACGCGAATTTGTATTCGATAACAGTAAATTAGCTTTAAGAAAATGCAACACTGTAGATCAGGGGTGTCAAACTCATTTTGGTCTGGGGGCCGTATCCAACCGACTTTGATCCTAAAGGGGCCGGATCAGAACTCCTGTCATATAAACCCCAAAAATAACAATAAGTTCAAATATTTGTGCAGAGAAACACAAATCTATTACAGAAATCTTTTTTAATTGATGAACTCTTTCTTTTACAAAATATTATAATATTATGAACAACCTGAAACTTTAAGAAAAATACAATTTCAACACAATGTTTTAACATGAACTTGTTTAACATTAACTTGTATAAATAGGAATAAGTAATTTTTTCTTGGAAAATCCTGCACTCGGCTCCACTTTTCTCATTTTGGACATTTTGCTGATGAGGGTGTCAGTCAAAATGATCGTCATTTAAGAGCGTTTGGAAAGAGACAAGTCTTCATTTTGCTGCTCTGGTGGGAGGGGCCACGTACAGAGGCACTGGAGACGCTATGATAAGCACCACAGAAAATTAACAATATTTTAATAAAAATAGAATTAAAATATTTTAGTAGAAAATCAGCCGAGGGCCAGATTAAAGGTGTTGGAGGGCCGGATCTGGCCCCTGGGCTGCATGTTTGACACCTGTGACTTAGACAAATATAAATTATACACTATTAGGAAATTTAAAGAATGAATATGAATGTATTAAATCTTTAAGTAAGCAAATTGTCTTGACATTTTTATTTAAAATAATTATGCAATTTAAAATGTATACAATGTGACGTATATCCAGCATGTGAATAGCCCATAGTTAATACTTCCTATTATTGTTATTATTTTTTCATCGTTTTATTGTTCCTAGTTTGTGAATTTTATTCACTGACTGATTTTTGAAACTGTGCAGGTAAACTTTAATTGAATGCCCTTTTGTTTTTCATACAGCTACCCCCTTACCAATTACACATTTGGCACGAAAGAGCCACTGTATGAAAAAGATGGCTCTGTGGCTGCCAGATTTCAACGGATGCGAGAAGAGTTTGATAAGATGGGAATGAGGAGAACAGTGGAAGGGGTGCTGATCGTACACGAACACAGGCTGCCTCATGTCCTACTTTTACAGCTGGGCACAACCTTTTTCAAATTGTGAGCCTTTCAGATATTATTTCAAGCTTAGTTTGCAATACTAATACAATAAATCGAATAATAATAAATAACAATTTCTCTCTTCAGGCCTGGTGGAGAGTTAAATCCAGGGGAGGACGAAGTAGAGGGTTTGAAACGTTTGATGACAGAGGTAGACTATCTGCCTGGTTATTTGTTTGTACTAGTAAATATCTGCACATATGCATACTTAGTTTCATTGTCTTTTAGATCCTCGGAAGGCAGGATGGTGTCAAACAGGACTGGGTTATTGATGACTGCATTGGCAATTGGTGGCGTCCCAACTTTGAGCCTCCACAGGTCAGGATTTGATAAAAGTACCGGTACTAAAATACTAAAAACAGCAAGATAAGGAGAACATATATTATTTTTATTTGTTTTCAGTACCCTTACATTCCTGCTCACATTACCAAGCCAAAAGAGCACAAGAAGTTATTCCTGGTTCAGCTACAAGAAAAAGGTTTGAATAAATACAATTTATCCCCGTTGGCGATTAAAAAAAAAAAAAAAAAAAAAAAAATCTAATGATGATTTTCATTTATGAATATGCATTGTGGAACAAAAATGTTCATTTCTTTGTCTTTGCAGCTCTGTTTGCTGTACCCAAAAACTACAAATTAGTAGCAGCACCACTGTTTGAATTGTATGACAATGCGCCCGGATACGGACCTATAATTTCCAGTTTACCACAGCTTTTGAGCAGGTATTTTGTGTACAAATCTAAATGGAGGAACTTATTTTAACAAATTAGGACTACTATTAACGTATATTTTTTTACAGGTTCAACTTTATCTATAACTAAAGTGGAATGGATAATATCTAGCTGTCTCTATGAGTGCAGTCTTGGTGTTTGAAGATCCGCAACAATTTGTTGGCAAGCGTGACTGAACTGTCAGTTCACAACTGTGTTTATAATGCTGTTAGAAAAATATGAACATGTAATGTCTCTTGCTTTTTTAATACTGACTTTTGTAGAAGGTATAAGTGTGAAAAACATGTTTTATGCCCTCCAAAAGAGGACAGTATTTGATTAAACAACATGCAACATTTAGTTTTTTCTTTTTACCTTGTAATGTCTGTTTTTCCCTCACTTTTAATAAATCAGTCTTTTTTTATATAAATTGTGAAATTTTTGAAGCTTTAATTTGTGAAACAATGTTTTAAAAGCAAATTTTTATGTGAACTATCTTTCCTTCATCTTAATGGTCACAACAGGTCAGGTTAATTTAGAAATTGGTTTGTTACTTCCTAATCTTTGCGAAATGTTTGACCACCATAATGGAGCCTTACTTCAACATGTTTGTCACCGCATTTATATTATGTTTGAATTATGGGAAACCTTCACAAAAACATAATTTAAAGCCAAGTAAATGCATTCCTTCGATCTTTACCCACTTTGATGTAGCATATATTCCTTATGAGGATGGATTGGTAATTTATTATAAGACCCATTTTAACTTCTATGATCATAAACTCAGCCTGTCAGCCCATATTCGGGGAAAGAATAAAAAAAAGCAACGTCATTAATCCGCGACGCTGTTAGCCAAACGCAGCACGTTTTTGGTCGCAATCAGCTGTCAAATTTGACACTGCTTTTAGAGACGTTTGTATGGATGAACAGACTCACAATTCAACATGACGACGAAAAGACCACAAAACGACTGTGGGAGCGCTGAGAAGAAAAAGAAGAGAAAGAACAGTGCAGAGACGATTGTTGGACTGTGCTCTATTTTGGAAGACGAACAAGTCAAGACAGCAGTGAAGCGAGCATGGAGCCAGAAAACGCACTATACCCGCGGTAATGTTTTTAATTCATCAGCTGTCGGGCTGTACAGTTGTAAACATTGTTCGTAAACATCTTAGTTCTTGGAGAAAGAGTTCTGTTAATGCGGTCCGTATAATAGAGATGCATTAACACAACATTTCCTACAATTCTATATATATTTTACATGCAGAGTTTTTTATTTTTATGTTAAACAGGAGATCTTGAATTGGCTTGCCATCCTTTCCCACACTGCATCATAAGAAATTTTATTGGTGATGACGAGTTTGTAGATAACCTACAGAAAGAATTGCTGGGTCTCAACTTTAATGAGAAATCTAATGATTTATACAAGTTTAAACAGGTATTTGCCAAGTTTACCACACAAATGTTCAGTTGCATGCCTTGAGAGCTATATTTGTGAAAATCCTGGTGCTTCTGTGCAGTCTGATGACCTGAAGAAGAGAAATGAACCTCACATCCAAGGCATAAGGTAATATAGATCAGTTTCGTTTGCAGTGTTGTCTTTCACCACAAGGCGGAGCTATAGATAGATTACTCACCACAACTACTTATTACTTTATTAAATGTACACTTACTACTGTTTTTTATGGATACAAAACTACTTGATTACATTCTTTGCTCAGTTGTTCGGGTGCACAATTACATTATAGTTGGCTGTCAGTTTGTCGAGGCATCACTTGTAATCATAACTACCTCTCTGATTTATTAACCTTCTTAGGATTTATTTTAATTCACAGTAACATGTGTCAATGGATGTCATGGAAGATTAGACACATGTATGCAAATTAGTTGTGGGGTTCCAAGTTCTCAAGTAAAACCACAGTAGTTTGATGATTAAATAGTTTTTTTGTATTTATTATAATTTACAATTTTTATTTTCAGGGCTGTGCTGTTTCAGCAATTTCGGCCATGGCTGGAGGCCATGATAGGGGTGGAACTTGAGAGCACAGTTGACATTTCCTGTGCCAAATATGAATACTCGGGTAACTTTCATCTGTAAATGAATAATCTTGATCAGTTTTAATTTTGGGTGTTCATTTTTTTCTGTATGTGTTTGTGCTTTCTCATTTTAGATATTCTTCTTTGTCATGATGACGAACTGGAGGGGAGACGTGTTGCTTTTATACTGTATCTTGTACCTCAGTGGGACAGTAGTGATGGAGGGACCCTTGATCTGTACAAAACAGACTGTAAGCATTGCAGTACATCCTTTATTCATACATCAAATCTAAGGCATTAAATAAGTTATGTTTTTTTCTTTTAGTGAATTTACAACCAAAAGAGATAAGTAAGACAATTGTGCCTACCCGAAACACACTTGTAATTTTTGAAGTTTCCCCAGTTTCTTTTCATCAAGTAAGATGAGACTTGATCTGTTACCTTTTGTGCCAACTTTCATATCATATCTTTCAATGATATATAAAATGATATCTGGTTCAGGTTTCTGAAGTTTTATCAAAAGATAAATGCCGTCTTTCACTTGGTGGTTGGTTCCATGGACCGTCTTTAGAACGACCACCACGTTATATTGAGCCGTCTGTGACAAGAAATCCTCACATACCAAGAGATGTAATCTTAATGTCTTATTATTATAATTGTTTCTATATGGTTCCTATAGTTTTGTTCCTCTTTTTATATAGGAAACTCTGCTTATGGAGTGGGTCAATCCAGTCTATCTGGACATTTCCTATCAAGAGCATATTCAGGGAGAGTTTGAGCATAGCTCAGAGATTCAACTAAAAGCCTTTCTAAAGGTAATAATGCCATGCTTCCTACTTTCATTGACTTGCCTCTGGTTAATTGTGATTCTCTTTTCAGGAGGAGAAATTTAGGCAAGTAAATGAAGCCCTGCAACTCAGTCAGATTCAGTGGACAAAGAAAGGGCCAGCTAATAAAAGGTTAGACTGGTAACCCATGTTTGCTCTGGTGTAAGTATAGTTTTCAGAATAGGTGTAATCCAGTGTATTTGAATGCTTTTAGGTGCTATGATGTTGCTTCACTTGAAAATCTGCCGGAGTGTGTCTATGGTTGTTGGGAACTCCTACATTCAGAGGCTTTTTTTCTTCTTTTGTCCAACTTTACTGGCCTTCGCCTGCACTACCTCTGCCCTTCTGATGATGATGACGATGATGATGATGATGATGATGATGATGATGAACAGCAAAAGACAAAAGAAAATGTAAAACGAAATGATAAAGGCACCTCTGCTGAAGAAACCACATCAAATAATCACAACTTAGCAGGTACATTTCTAAAGAAATTTAAAAGAAAAAACTATCTTATGTTTGCCTTGACTGGTCTTTGTTTTAAGTGGAAAGCACCCCAAAATGTAGTGGGGAGCTGCGCCGATGGACTCATGGCAGCTATACATTGCTGCATGATGGTGAAGCTGCACAAGCGGAATATGCTCTAGACCTGATGTTGCCTTTCCAATGTGTGGGTGAGTCTAAAAATGCCCCCGCCCCCCAGACCTGTGTTTTATCATTGTTCACTTTAAAGCCACAGTATGTAACTTTTTTTTTCCTTTTTCATTAAAAATATTGACTAAAATAAAAGCATGTTTATAAAAATATGCAACCTTACTCTGATCGGGCATGTTTCTCCACAAATCTGAGGGTTTCTTCCTACTTGTTTCCATCTAAGTTTTGTTCCTTTGGCTAAAAACTTCCGCAGTATGCCATAAAACGTATCCATCTCCATGGAGATTGTTCTGAAGTATGGTTTTAACTTTGTATTTCCATGGTGACATGACGCCTCCAGAAAGTTGCATACTGTACTTTTAAAATGTATGATGGTAGTTCTGTTCTCTGATTTATACTTTTGTTCTCAGACTGGGACACAGAGTATGGGGGCTTCACGTGTTATGTTGCTAATGAAGAGGATGAAGAGGTAAGTAATATAAATGTATTAAATACAATTACAACAGACAAAATATTGATATATTATTATATTATTGTTGCAGCTGTTGACTGTGTATCCAGAGGATAATTCTCTTGCACTGGTCTACAGAGACAAGGAAACACTCAAGTTTGTCAAACATATAAACCACAAAAGCTCCCAACAATCTGCTAACAGTTCAAGAGGCAGAACATTTTACGATTTCTCTTTTGTGTACTATGAATAAACAGCTTTCTGGTTCTTTTGTGCAAGTGCAGCTTTTTTATTCAGGTATAATATTATTCCAATAAATAGCTATTTAAACTGTATTTTTAGTTGTTTCTTTTTGTTTGAAGAGGTTTCAGTAGTTATCTAGTCATCAGTTCTAGGATTTTACATTGTTTTTGTTGTTTTTTTTTTCTTAATATATTCCTCATGATTGTTTCATCTTCTCTTCTGTCCCTACTCTTTCAGAAGTAGGCTTTGGACATCTTAAAGCAAGTGCTTTCAGTTAGAAGTTGATGCGCCATAATGGTATAATTATAATAATGGTGATGAATCATTCCAGCTAACATTTGTCACTTGACCTTGATCTCTTTTCTGGAATAAGTCTTGTCACTGTTTTATTGTGAATTGTCTGTTTATTACACTGCACTAGGCCTATACTGTGGTCAAATTACATGGATAAAAACATCTTTGCATGCAGTCAAGAATAATAATAACATATATATTTAAATTTTTCTGCTGCCATACTAACGAATTCCCATTAAAGAAAAAGTAACTTCCTTCCCGTGAATATTTCCCCTATGTTTGCACCCTGTTTGCGCTGGCCAGTCAGCTGCACGTCGGTCTTTACGCACAGCCAGTCAGACGCGAGAAGGCTGTGACGCGCCTGTGGGTGTGGCGCATCTGGAGGAAGACGGTCGAGTGATTAAAAAGTTGTCGGGTAAGTTTGTTTTCTTTATAAAGCGCATTTGTTGGATAATGCTCCTACATAAACATACTGCAGTTAAATCTACGATGTAAAACGTAAATGTTGTACCATCTGTTTGTGTGTACTTTACTAAGTTTTGGCAGTGGACGCTTGGTAACACTTCAACTAAAAGAAAACAATAGTGTCACGCTATTCTGCAAACGCTGACAACAGTGTAAACTTTGCTTTTAATTTTTTGTAGTAACAGACTATCTGAGTGAAATGTCACTTAAATCTGGCGTTTCCTGAAATCATTGGCCCTAAAATAACAGTGTAATAGAAGTACAACGACACTCCACCTGTAGGCGCTTACCCCTTCACGTGCGGAGTAAAAATCCCCGTCGACCACCGTCTCAAAATGCACTGATGTCCCTGTCTCTGAATTATGTAGTGGGCTGGGGCGTGTATCATAATATGTTTATTTAAAATATAAGTAGAGTTCGTCAGGGAAATAATTAGATAAAAAAAATAATAAATCAAATTAATAATTTAGTGGGAGGTGAGAATATATTCCTCAAAAACTAATGATTAGTTAATAAAAATAGCTGACTAACTTCATAACCTGTTACTGTACCTTTCAGTCCTGTTCAATGAGGAGGGAACAGACACTTTAAAACCCCCTTTTGTTACCTTTGACGTGGCCATTACTCCCACTTAGAATTTACCTAGAATACCCACTGGAATTGAACATTAAAATAGCTTTTTAACTTTTTAATTCGCGCTGCATGACCAGTGAAAAACACCTGTATTTAACTGAAGCTCCCCATCAGATAATCCAGGCTTGGGTTCAAATGAGGACACCAAAAACTGTGCTAACCTCAACCTTAAACGTTTACCTTGAATGAGTACAAATAATAATAAAAACATGTAGCCTTACCTCTTCACAGATCTGATCTGTAAATTGGCTTTATAGTGTCACCTGCTTGTCTTCATAGAGATAGATCTGTTTAATGCAATACTATGCTGTAACATTCCAAGTAAAATAGTAAGCCCCATACTATATCAATTTATTGCTCAGTATATGAACACTCAACAATATATTTTGGGTTCAATATTTATTGCGTGTAGAATTTAATTGTGAAAGTATGGTAAGTAGGAAAAGTAGTAGATTTTGTTGTAATACAATAAGATTTGAATGGTAATAGGTTAAATAAGACTTCTATGGCTAATTATTGCAAAATAATAGTAAATTTTGTTATTTATTTGTTGCACCTCAGGCCTTTTAATGATACTAATGTCTATTTAAAGTGGTTTACTGGGATCATCCTCCTTTATTGTCATTGTGTCAAGAGGAATAAAGTAGTTTCAATATTACTGTTTATCACAGTATATCTCTGTACTAATATAAAGGTCGTAAAATGTTTTTGTTGTGACAGGCCTGTGGAGATGAGCACCACCACCTCTACCTGAAAGGTTACATATTGCATCTTTAGGGCTGAACTCTTTGTCTGAATAATAAGCATTAAAGTGGTCTAATTTACACAGACTAGAAATGTTAACTATAATTTTATGCATGCCTAGTGGTGCACCTTTAAGTCATAATGTTATCATTCTGGTGAATATGTACATTATTATTGTATTTCTGGGGGGAAAAAAAGAAAGATTGATCAGTTTTTAGAAAATGTAAATTATTATTAGCTAAAATCATCAACATAATTTGCATTGGATCGATAACTTGTTCAGGGAATACTAGAGGTTGTCTTTTGGCAGCCAAGGCAAAAATTATGTATTTTAAGCCTCTCATGATCATTTAATCCTCATGCAGCCGGTCAACTAATCTCACAGTATACTTCCAGGGAACCAGTAGATAGGATCGCACATAATTACATACTGACTGATTTATGAGATTCCTGTGGACTTTGAAGCCCAGCATACTGTATTAGTAAAATATGAGTGCATGCATATAATCCAGCTCAGTGTTGCTCTTTCTAAGGAGAGAGTCATACGCATCCTGTGGACAGAGACTGAGCACAGTCAGTGGGCCTCTGTGGTTCATTCAGAGTACAGCAGCTAGAGACTGAGCTGGGCGAGTGGAGAAGATTAAACGTGTTTTTATGTAATGAATGTTTCACAAGCAGGTGGGGATAAAATGGGTAAGGTAGAGTGAGGCTACATCAGAGAGGACAGTATTTAACAGCACAATGTATTTGTCTCAATTATTATTTTATGTCTAAAGAAACAGAATAAACTTCATACACTACAGTAGATCAACGCCTGCTGTGCACTTGCCACAAACTGACAGGAAATGGCATTATCCTTTGTAGTATCTTATGTTTCTGATTGATCTCTGTGTTTTGACAAGTCGACAGAATGGCAGACAAGACTGTGGGCCATACGCCATGGAGTGGATGTGCTGTGCTGTTTTTACAGTCACTTTGCCCTGGTGTGAACCTGCTCTCACTGTACAAAGACAATAAGGCTAAGTTTATTGTTTTTAAAGTCATCAAGTTAACTCTTTCAGGTAAAGGTTATTGCTTATTTAATTTTTCATAAAGGTCTCAGGTTTGTATTGACCTGTTTTGACATTGTGTTCAGATTCTGCAGGTGGTCTGGAGGGTTATGAAATATTAAAGTTCCATGATGCGGACCCCTTCCTCGGCGTGGAGATTAAGTTTTTGGATGTGTCCACTTGTCAGCAATTTTTAGAGAGTTACAGCTCAGGAACTATGAGGCAATCCCTTTCTCAACACGGCTGCCGGCTGCTTACTCTGCCCCAAGAAATATCTGTGCAAACCCAGCTGAAGGCGAGTACACATACCCTGGATCCTTATCTCGACCAAATGGAGCTTTGCCTGCAACAAATCCATCTTTCTAAGGTAATATTGTTTCTTGGGGTTTGGTTCATGATTGTGTTTGCTATCAATCAAACACAGGTAGATTAACAAGTATTTTTATTTACAGCAAATAGATGTTTTACTTTTTTTTAAATACTTTCCCAAAAGTATATTGAAAACATTTAAATAGTGAAGATTAAAATTGTTGCTTTTTTGAATTACTTAATCAGGTGTAATAGTAGATACCAGTAATAATTTGTATTTTCAATAGGTTAAACTACAGCAGTGCTTCTCAATTATTTTCTGTCATGCCTCCCCTAGGACGAATAAAACATCTCGCGCCCCCCCGCGTGACTATAGACAGTATCATTTGTCTATAAAATTGTTATAAGTACACCTCTGCGTAACACTGCCACCTTATATGATGCCAACAACGCTCGCTGGTTTACTGAAGTAGCAGTCACAAGCGGGATGATTGTCGGCAATATTCGGCACGTTTTCGCTGAAAAAACTCAAGCGGCTTATCAGAGTGATCGGGGTGTAATGTATTTAAGCCTTAATTTATTGGGCTTCATGCTGTCCGCTGCCAACATTTTTAGACACAGTAAGCACACCGGTCTTTCCTCGTCTCCCACCGTAGTCACAGTGAAGCCAAGCGCTACATACGCTTCGTCATATTTCCTCGTCTTAGCTTTCGGGAGATTTTCGTTTGTCTCTTTATCTCCGTCTCTCTCCGCCTGTCTTCTCATCCCTGTTAAATATTTTTTCATAGTGTCACTTGAGGGTCTGCTACACTTCGTGTCTACACTTCATACTCAAACTCTGTGCTGTGTGCAAAGCGCGCATGCTCAGTGCAAACAAAACGCCTACACCACCGAGCGAATGCTCCCTGCGCACACTCTGCCAATGAGAGCGCTCTGCCCCCTAATGTAGTGGAAGTGCAATTGCACTTTATTCTAAAGGCCCGTTCAGACCAAAGCGTCCACTTTCTATGTAAAGTCTATGTGGACGCGCGACTAGAGCGTCCTGCGTTTTTGCGGCGCGTTTTCGGCGTCAGCGCGGCGCGTCTTCAGCGTTTTGGCGTCAGCGGCCAAGACGCGCGTCCAAGGCGTCAGCGTCAAGAAGTTGAAAATGCTGAACTTTTCGCGTCAGACGCGCAGCGTCAACCAATCAGGGACGAGTATCCAGAGACGCAGCGACGTTGTTATCAGGAAGAAAAACCCCAGAACCAGAACGAGAACCACAAACATGAGCGGAGAATAAATATATACGCCACAATCACCGAGCCGATCGCGAGGACTACACCAGGACCGGACCAGGACCAAACCAGGACAAGACCGGGACTAAACAACGACTAGACCGAGACTAGACCGAGACTAGACCGAGACTAGACCGAGACTAGACCGAGAATAGACCGAGACTAAACAAGGACTAGACCGGGACTAGACCGTGATTAGACCAGGACTAGACCGGGACTACACCGGGACCAGACCGGGACTAGACCGTGATTAGACCAGGACTAGACCGGGACTAGACCGTGATTAGACCAGGACTAGACCGGGAATAAACCGGTATTAGACCAGGACTAGACCGGGACTGATCCAGTGTCAGCGAAGTATAAACATATATACGCCCCAGTCGTCGACCCGATCTCCTCCGTTGATGTTTTATGTCATAAAAACACTCGGGAAAAGACCGGGACCGGGCTCTTGTTTCCAGGGCAACGGACGCGCGTCAAGTATTTTTGTCCCGTTCGTCCACGGCGTCAAAGAAGCGCGTCGGGGGCATCTAAACTCAAATGCAAAGGCTCCAAATAGAGGCGTCAAGGCGTTTTTTGACGCTTTGGTGTGAACGGCCCTTAAGACAGTAAAAAAAATCTAAATAAAAAAATAAAAAAGCATGTTCCCCGAGGTCCAACGCGCCCCCCTTGACGGAGCCTCGCGCGCCCCACTATTTGAGAAGCACTGAACTACAGTAACGTGGAATGTTAAACCACAAACTCGAAAGTTAGTAGCTCAATCCAAGCTCTTACCAGTGTATGTTATTGTTGTGTCCTTTGGGCAAAACACACATGTGGCAGTGGGATTGCTGGCTGCCACAGGTGCAGATTTGCTGCTATGTTTTATCTAGCTACTATAGCATGGCCCTTAACTGAATCTGACAAATATAAAACAAAATGCTAATTTACTAGACATGACAACATGTAATATATATTTTTGTGTTGTGTTCTCAGCCAGAGCGACTTCGTGATGAAGAAATTGAACATTTGGAGCAGCAGCTACAAAATCAGGCTTTCAATCACACACAGACCCCCACACAAGAGGAGTCTGTGCCCATCAATGCCTTCAAGTTTCAGAATAGAGTTTTTAGTAAGTTTGTTTTACTTTTGCCCACTACTAATTGACTGTAGTTCTGTGTATTAAAGCATTTATATTTATTTTACTTCTTTTCTTTTGTTTGTTACTCCCGTCTTTGAAGAGGATCGAATGCTGACACAAGCAGATGTTCAGAATTTTTCTAGTGGAGTTGGTCGTCAGTGGAAATTTGTAGGACGGGCCCTGGGAAAGAATTGCAGAGCTCTAAAAGGTCCTGCCATAGACAATCTGGCATATGAATATGAGAGAGAGGGGCTGTATGAACAAGCCTATCAACTGCTGAATCGTTTCATGCAAGCCGAGGGGAGAGAGGCCAAACTGAGCAGGCTGGTCAAAGCACTGGAGGACTGCAAACTCATGAGCTTGGCTGAAAATATTCTGGACTTTCAGCCGTGAGACATTCAAAAGTAAAATGAAAGTTTTTCACCTTGTGCGCTGTCCATTTTTAGCACAGTGTATTTGTTATGGAGCAATGGTTAACCCCAATATCATTCCAAGTACGCTTGCTGCATTAAATGATAGAAATAAATGGTTATTTTGAAGCTGTGTTATCATAGTCTAAATGGAAAAGTAATATGATTTAATGATCCGTTAATACATACAGCACCATTTTTATTTGATTGTTTTGATCAATTTAAGATTCAGTATATATGTAGGTCAAACCTGTTGGATCTGTGTGAGTTAATGTGTGTGTCTGAACTCTGCCCCTAATTTCAACCACCGATTAGTTTGTAAAAAATTAAATGGTTGTGAAAAAATGTGTTCATGTTTGTGCTTGATCCATTAGTGTAATTAAAACTGAAAATATAATTTTGTCCAAATTCCCTCAGGTGCAGTTTAGTGTTAATCCTAGCAGCATCTCTCCCTGTCAGTCACACACGTGCACAGGAATGTTTGACAAACTGTGCTGATGAAGATAGCTGGTTGCATCATTACCAGGCCAAAAGTGGCAGATTTGTGTGTACAGGTTTGATCTGCTACTGGTGACAAAAAGACATTCACATGGATTGAGTCTGTTGCAGGTTTGACTTCTCCTTCTTCATTCATGCTGCAAAAGCCCAACCCCCCCACTTTACTCCACTTGACCATCCGTCCAGATGTGATGCATAGGATTAGAAGCTTTTATCAAACACTGTATATGCCATTGCAGTCACACCCCCAACATTAATGAAATAAATGAGAACTTTTGAATACACCCATCCTTCCTGTTTGTTGAACTAGTTAGATACCTGTATTGGCCAGTGCGGTGGACTTTGTTTTTATAGGAAACCTTTTTGGAGTTTATTCCTGTCAAAGAATCTGAATACAGCATACAAAATGAAAAAACACAGGATATCTTAATTGAAAGTGTAGGCCTGCAGTATGTGGCAAAACACTACAAACTAAAGAACTGAGTCAGTTCTATCAATTTGGTCAAAAAAAAAAAAAAAATCCTATACAGTGCATTAGAACAACAAATATTTTGGTTTATGAATTTGTTTTAACAAGTTAATGTTACCTTAAAACCCCACTCGCACTGACAATTTAAGGTTAGACTATTTGAGATCATAGCCAATTATTTTCCGTGACGACACCCGTGTAATGGTAATAGTAATATTAAACAAGGGGACTGCACTTACTTTTTAAACAGCTATATATATATATATATATATATATATATATATATATATATATATATATATATATGTGTGTGTGTGTGTGTGTGTGTGTGTATACACAATATTCTTTCATAGGACGTGATTAAACCACAGCTATCCTGACGTAAGTCAGATTGCCTGCGTTATCTCCTCCTCTTCCTCTTGCGGCCAGCTCCGCCCTTAAAGACACCCCCTCCCCATCAAATAACCCCTACCATCAAGCTTTAGCAGCGGACAACCTACCCCTAACAACCCCCTCGAAGCCGATAGAGGGGACGGAGGCATATATTCACGGAAAAAACGCCATTGTTTGCCCTCATTCTGGGCCTAATGCTGTAGCGAACATCGGCGGAGGGAGCGCGAAGGAGTCAACGCAGTGATTGAGAGTCGGCGAGGGACAGGGCGGACCAGGGAGGATATTGCTCATTCGCCTTGAAACATGGGATGTACACTGAGCGCCGAGGAGCGCGCTGCTCTGGATAGGAGCAAAGCCATCGAAAAAAATCTCAAAGAAGATGGACTGGTCGCTGCTAAGGATGTGAAATTGCTACTACTCGGTAAGAATCGGGTCGTTTTTGGGCCATAGGGCTGCTGCTGCGGCTTCCTGCTCCCGATAGTGGGGATGGATGGGGCGGAGGTGCTCTCCATGGTACTGATTTCTCTCAACACCGGCTATCTTCATTTTTTACAGGCGGTGGAGAATCCGGCAAAAGTACCATTGTCAAACAGATGAAGTAAGTGTGATTTCTACTATGCTTTTAACCAGATTTGTCGTCTGAGAAGCAAAAGGCCCGATCCCCTCCCCTTGTTATCTGAGCGAAGGCAGGTTGAGCCGCCATGTTTCAAGAGGCCGTCGCCCCAGAGGAGTGCCGGTGACTTGAGCACCTCCTGTAGTCGCCTTTACAATGTCCTTATCGACAGATCTGATTTATTTTAGATCATGCAATAATCTAAATACAAAATGCATGTCTCATCATAACAAACGGACTAACGGGACATCCGGTTGCCATGGAAACGTAATTTAAATGACAAAATAAAGGAAGCTTTCTATGGGGCTAACTTAAATTGGCTGCTGCCATAGCAACAGTACTCACTATCAGCCTTTAGAGATGTCAACTTCCACTTACAGTATAAATAGTTATTCCGAATCAATATCCACATGTAGTTTTCCTGACTTTAACATGACACTAGCGCTCTACAATTACCGATGAATTTAATTACGATCGGCCCATGTAGACTGTGCAGCTAATAGGCCTCAGCGGTGTGTCCCAGGGCGCTGTTCACTGGCCGTTGCTGAAATGTAGCTAACGAGGGTTTCACTTGACTACACAGGAACAGTATGCCAGTAGTGACTGACTCTACGTGGGTGTTGTCCTCTGTTCGTGCATGAATTACAGAGGTCACTACTGCTCCATTAGTGAATACCTCCTTTTAATCTTAATGGCTTTAAGTGCCCGATATCGCCGACAGTACTTTGCCTATAAAGCGGATTTGCGGAGAAATATGGCATCTAAAACCGCATCTAAACCTTCCCACTATCTAAGCCAAATCACTCTTTGATGTTTTAAATCACAGTAGTTGTCTATAACCCTCTTAGCAAAGTTTCCAGACTGTTCAGTTTGAATAGACCCTGGTGTTAATTGTATCATAAATATGTTGTCCTTTTTGTTACCCCAGTATTAATTGGCATGTTGCGTTCTGCTTCTGATCGTCCTCCTACCTGGTAATGCAGTGTCCTCTCTCCCTCACCTCTTTGTTCTGCGTTGACCCCGCGGTGGACCATGCATGCACTGTTTACAAACACGTTTTAGCCCCTGTGTCTCACTGCCAGTCACACAGCTGCTGTGATTTATCCAGTAGGCCAACTGATTTCAGTGGGTTGTGTATAGTTGGGCCTAGTGAAACAGCTTGACTATACCTACAGGACCTGATATCTGTAAAAATATATTTATAAATATAAAATAAACAGTAGTAGTAAAGTGAGCAGTAGGGTTAATTCAACTATAAATAAACTAAACCTAAACAAACTATCCCTTAGATTTTTGAAATAACCTGTTAAGGTTAGATCTATAGTCTATAGATCTTAAGTGTATGCTATTAGGTTTGAGTCTAAATATCCTTTCATTTTACGTGTAAGGATATTCAGGCTATTTAGTCACTTGGATTAGGGCTTATATTCTATTTTCAATCAATTAAAACAATTGAGCTACTTAACATAAATCTAAAGGACTATCTTTACAGAGGTTGGCTACTGTGTAAAAGGATGTGCATTTTGATATGCATTTAAAATGTTAATCCTGCATTTCATAATTTCATTTTACATGATATGATGTTTGGATTAAGCAAGGTATGGCTCGCATCTGTCGACACAGTGGGAATCCTCTGTGCTATAACCAGGAATGATTTGATAAATGGAAAAGCTTTTATATTTATTGTACATAAACCCTTGAGTGAGGCAGGGTTCACTGGTTCACAATGCCGCTGTTTTATTGGAAAATGTAGTATGAGCTGTGATTGATTTGCAGTGACTTATTCACTGACACTGAAAGTCATAAATTATAAATGTCTCAAATATCACATTACAGTGCTCTGTTCAGCTACAAACAGATCAATCTCTGTCAATTTTCTTCCTGTCAAAGGATTTAATACAAATCATGTAATCTTGTGCAGTCTTGTACATTGTAAGAAAAATATGAGCCCAAAATAAGAAAGTTGAAAAACATATGGTGATGTGTCAGTGCATTCTCTCAACGCACTCTTGCCTTTGTGCTAATACATGAAATGTGCGTTTGCAGGATTATCCATGAAGATGGCTTTTCAGGGGATGATGTGAAGCAGTATAAGCCAGTGGTCTACAGCAACACCATTCAGAGCTTGGCCGCCATCCTTCGAGCCATGGACTCATTGGGCATTGAGTTTGGTGACAAAGACAGAAAAGTTGGTTGTGTTCCATATTAAACAAAATCTATAACTTTAACCCACTAATTAAAACATAAACCTTGTCATGTATTCTTTCTGAAATCGTCAGGCTGATGCAAAGTTGGTGTGTGATGTAGTCAGTCGTATGGAGGACACAGAACCGTACTCAGCAGAGCTGCTGACTGCCATGAAGCGTGTATGGGCAGATGCTGGAACACAAGAGTGCTTTAATCGTGCTCGTGAATACCAGCTCAATGATTCAGCCAAATAGTGAGTGAATTACAAGTAAATGATCCATAACTCATAACCTTAAAGCTTTATGATAATGGTACCAATCTGTACTCTCCTGTCTTGTTGTTTAGTTATCTGGATAGTTTAGACCGAATTGGAGCAGCAGACTATCAGCCCACAGAGCAAGACATCCTGAGAACCAGGGTGAAGACCACTGGTATTGTGGAAACCCACTTCACCTTCAAAAACCTCCATTTCAGGTAGACTTTATAAAAGGGAGTATGCTTGTTAAATACTTTTGCTTCTTCTACGTACATTTTTTTAAGTTTAAGATTTGCATCCTCAAGGCTGTTTGATGTGGGAGGTCAAAGGTCAGAAAGAAAGAAGTGGATCCACTGCTTTGAAGATGTGACAGCCATTATCTTCTGTGTGGCTTTGAGTGGCTATGACCAGGTGCTTCATGAAGATGAGACAACAGTAAGTTTGATAAAATAAATGTTTGTGTGTTCCTTACAGAAACACATATCAGTCTCTACAATATAGATAATCTTTGTAACACCCAGGAGGACAAAACGAATTTGTGTAACTAGCTAACATCGTACTTCATAATTATTTGTGCTTTTTCAAGAATCGCATGCATGAATCGCTTATGCTCTTCGACTCTATCTGCAACAATAAGTTCTTCATCGACACCTCCATCATCCTCTTCCTTAACAAAAAAGATCTGTTTGCTGAGAAGATTAAGAAATCCCCTCTCACTATCTGCTTTCCAGAATACACAGGTGAGCAAAGTCTTTGCTTGTGTTTAAACTTGCAATGACTTAGGGGGTTGATTTGTTTGTCTTTTTGCAGGTGCTAATACTGATGATGCTACAGCATATATACAGGTTCAGTTTGAGAGTAAAAACCGGTCTCCCAACAAGGAGATCTATTGCCACCTGACCTGTGCCACAGATACAGGGAACATCCAGGTAGTGTTTGATGCCGTCACTGACATCATTATTGCAAATAACCTTAGAGGATGTGGCTTGTATTGAGGCCTGAACAAGCACAGAGGCTGTCATGGAGAGTATGAGGAGTTAATAACACACATGAATATATAAGTCTACACGTCCAAATGGGCCCAAAGAGCTGCCGTCAGACACCGCCCTGGATAACTGCTATTATTTTTCTCCTTTCTGTTGTCTTCATTACAATGAAAAATGTTTTAGCTGAATGTTTTTGTTATCCGTTATGTTTGTGTTAATGACTGTCAACATCTGTTCAGGTAGAAACTGCAGCACCAGGGTTATATCCATTCTTATTAGAAAAATATAATGCAATTATTGGAGTGTGCAATGTCTTGTACAAGAAGGTAATTTGGGTTTAGATCCTGGTGCTGTGTTTGAACATAGAGGCTTTATCAAAACAGAGGCTGCATTCCGGGTGACGATTGGGAAAGAAAAACTTTGACATGGCACAAAATTACTCTTCCTTCAAACCCACACAACTGGTTAGTCTGCAGGCCCATATCACTTTTTCTCTTATATTAAAAAAAAAAAAAAAAGAAAAACTATGAAAAAGAATATTCTTCTGTTCAAAAGTTGTATCTGACCATTGACCTCCTGTAGCATGAGGTAAATGTCAGCCACTATCTTAAAGATATATAATGGTGCCGGCCATCTGAGAACAGATTGGGAACATAAACCATACCCAACTGAAATTCATATGATCATCATGTTATATTTTAACATTTTTACTTTATTGTATTGAATTATTTATTTATGCCTCATGCCCTACATGCCTCCTCTTACCTCCTAAAATCTTGTGCCACTTATTTATTTCATGTCATAAAAATCTAGGGTATACCTGTAACTATATATAATTCAAAGGGTTCAAAGCACCCCCCTCTTTGGCATTTTGTTCTCTTTGTGGTGCTTTACACTTATCCCTATGTAAGTCTGTTTAGAAATAGATGACTGCACCAGGAGAACAATATTATTTGAGGCAGCCTCTGTCAGGGGACTTGCCCCTCATGAGTAAACAGGGACCTACCCATGTGTAACATTTCTCTGGCTGCAGAGAAAGGTACAGCTCTCCATTTTCATCTGTGCACCCAGCTGTTCATCTTTGATCCTTTTTCATATTCTCTTCCCTTTTACATCTTGGTCTACATTCTTCCTCACCACCTTAAAAGCACCAAACTGTATATACGATATTACTATTATGATTACTATACCAGATTTTTTTTTTTTACTGTGAATGTTTTTTGTGTGCTGCATCCCATCCTTTTCAGTAGTTTATTGGTTGCTCTCATGTGGAATGTTTGTGCTGAGCCAATCGAATGTTGTGTTTACATTAAAGCCACACTTTTCCTTATTACATCTGTGCTCCTGATTTCAAATTACATTGTGGGCTTTCTATTAGACTGCAAGTCTTTCCATGTCCAGTGTTGTCTGAAGAACTTGTAAGTGGGTGAACAGAAATACAGAAGGGTTAAACAGAGAAACTAAGCTAGAATGATGAAAGTGAACCATGTTTAATGCATCATTGTATTGACAGCTTTGCATTCATAGTTAGAAAAAATTAAGATTGCACTTCATAATACCCAGTGGAAGGCAGGGATCAGCAGCATTGCACCGCAGCTCTCAGTTTATTAGGTTAAAAGTGTTCCATCGTCACAGACAAGGAGCTATTCGTATATTGAATGACTCTGCTGGATCAGCTGTCTGACCTGTTTCTGTCAGTTTAATGGGAATGAAGTTCATTACTGCGCCGTTTCACTGACAGCCACACAGCTCTACTCCTTAGTGCCAAAGTGTCCTCATTTCTCAATGCCAGTTACAGGTTGAAAGACTGTTATTCACAGAGTGGCAAAATTAGAGATCTATCCCATCTTAATTAAACATGTTTATACAAAAGTAATTATTGACCCTGGTAACAACATATGCAGAGACTGAAAATACAAATGCATTCACACACATCTGCACAGTTCATTACACTTCCATTCTGAAACATTTCCTTCATAGTGAATCTTCAGATTTGTGGTGGCCTTAGTTTATCAGTTACAAGCGCAGCCTCTTGATGTCTTCACTTCTGAAGTCTATCCGAAGAGCCAAGACCTGTCGTACCTCAGCCGGGGTCAGTCTCCATGTAAGAGGGCCGGAGTTGGGACCCCAGTAGTCCAAGATCTCAGTTACCTAATTGACAGGATTTGAAATGACCAAATATACATTGATCATATAGCTTTGTTCTCAATTTTGATTTGTTGTTTAAAAGTAAAATTTACCCGCTCCAAGTTGAGAATAGTGGCCATCTGAGTAAGGCGAGCAAACTTATCCCTGATGGTCCAGGTAGTCACAGTTGTAAGGTAGGCCACAAGAGACCGAAGCTCTTTGTCAAACTGCAACCCTCCAAGCTACAACACAGGCCAAGTATGTTGGATGATCTGCAGTATAAGGTTTCTGCTGCCATCTTGTGGAAAGACAACATGTCTTACCCGACTAAATGAACATTTGAGGACAGTCTTCTCCAGTTCAATAGATATTAAGCTGGTCATTAGGCTGGTCAGGGTGTCATAGATAACAGGAGAGAGGGCCATCTGGTAGTAGAGGTATATATTAAGATCATATACCATAAATATATAATCTAAATAACTTTAATTGCAAATAGAATTTAAATACCTTAAACTCACACATAAGCTGTTCCAAGTTGACAATAAGTTGCTGCACCCAGGGATCATTGGCCTCATAATCATTAAACTCTTCCTATGGCAACATTTTAAAATTTTAGCTTCTACTGTACACCTTTTTTTTTGACATATTGCTGTAATTATTACCTCTTCAATATTGTGTGAAATTGATAAAAAACTGCTAATCCACGGTTTAACTTGAGGTTTTATAGCAGTTGTGTTCAGCTCTGTCAGACCCTCCTGTAAAGAGAAAAATTATGTTAACTAATGTCTTTATTTTCTAAAATACATTTAGAGACTTGTTGGAGAAGGTGATTAAATATATTTTAAACAACACATTTAACCACCTGTAAAAGATCTTTAAACTTGGTGGAAGTGTTGACAAGGTCTGACAAACAACTTTCAATTTTGGCTTGTTCAACAGAGCTGGTTCCCTGAGTAAACAACTTGGCACAGTCATTCTGCAAGGAGAAATAAAGATGTAGGATTACAGTGAGGAAAAAATAACTCAAATACCCACCTCACCAAAATTACCTCAAGGGTTCTTTTTAAAGTAGATATATTCTCACTACACACCTCAACATTATTCAAAGTTACCTGAGACAAAATAGAAAAAACAACAGATGTGAACAGAGCCAGTTCACAGAAATCATGGACATGCTTGATTTTGTTAGAAGTCACCTATTTGTAGCATTTCTTACCAAAAATGCAGTCTTCGCATTTTCAGTGCTCTCTATGCCCAGAGTATTGAACTTTCCCTGTTGTAAGCTGCTTTGCATCAGACTGACAGCACTACTGACACCACGTTGGATGTCCTGAAGGGTAGTCGCTGGAAAACCTTGTCGCAACTTATTATATAGTACTTCCCTGTTAAAAAATATTACAGACGCTAATTAAAAAACACAAACATTCACTAATACAGTAGCCTAAATGCAGCTTGTATGTGTAGCACCTGAAGTCTGACTCCAACACTGAGTTAGCATGGTTGATCATGGCGCACAAGCAGTCAATACTTGAGCTGGACAGTGCCCTACTAATGCACTTTTTCACAATGTAAAAACAGTCATCCACCATGCTAGATGTTAGCTGGCCTTTTTCATATGTATCCATCGTAACAGCCTGTAGAGTGAGGCAATTGTATTGACAAAATAAAATCATACATTTTTTAATTTCTGTAACCCATACTGAAAATAACATGGTTCTTTAACCAAAAAAAAACCCCAAAAAAACAACCTTGTTTACAGATTCCCTCATGTAGTACTCCTCCATTGGTATGTAATAGCCAATTAACTCTTGCATTGTTCTACTCAGTTGACAATGTTTAAGGAGCTTTTCGACATTCTGCTGATGCTCTGAAAAAATAAGAAAACAAAAAAATAATACACATCACATACCAAATGAAATAGAATGGTAAAATAGAACTAGAACCATTATGTTTCAAGCTATATTACATTAGCTGTATGAATAAGAACTATAAATAAAGTAATCATTATACCCTTTGTGATGCTCTGTATATCTCCAACTTCAAAGTCTGCCAGAATCCGACGCCGTAAAAACCTTAGATAGAGCTCAGCCCTGGCGTTCATAATTGTTACTTCTGTGAGAACCGGATCCAGCTCCCTGATAATGTCCAAAAATTTTATTTTCTTGACACAGTTACTGTATGAGAGCAGAAAGCTGTTTTACAAACCTGGGCTCAGTCCTTTCACCTGGAAGTGTCTTCAACATGCTGTTTTGGACAATCTGGAACTATAACCAAATTGAAAGAATATGTAAGTAATAATACTTAAAATTAAGAATAAGATCTAATTCATACCTTATTGTGATATCCTCTCTGTTGAATAAATTTGTCAACAATTTTCTGAGCCTGTTTATCACACTCCTCTTGTAGGTGTCTTATCAAGGTATAGAGATGACCTGGTCCATAATAGGTTTCCACTATTGGCTGGTGAGTCTCAATTACACGTGCAATGCCTGTAAAAAAAACAAAAATCTCATTTTCCTCTTCACTATCCTCTGTGACTAGAAATATATACATTTTAAAATTTTTGTTTTACCTTCAAGCAAAAGAGTCAGTGTGTCAGCAAATATAAGTGGTGCCCTCTTGTCAGCCACATCTCCTCCTGTAGCTAAAATGAGGTTTTCTTCAGCTTTAGCAGCAAGCTGTAGGGTATGAAGAGTTACAGTTAATATTCAATTTCAGTGCATCATTAGTTGTTACAATTGTAATGCAATTCTCAAAGTTCAAATGTTAATTTTTCTACAAACCTGGGTGCAGAGATATTGTCCGAACCGTGCAAGACCCTGTTGATGGAGGCCTAATAGAGGGAAGATTTTGAAGAATCTTTCCACCTGTGCTAGATTGACAGCAGCAACAGCTTCATCCAGTTTTTCAGAAACAATGACTTTCAGTTTTTGTTCTGCCTCTTGGAGCAAACCAGACTGGCATCCACTGAACTACCTGAGCAAATGCAATTTGAGAAATTAATATAACAACATGTAAACATTATGAATACACTATGAGTGAGAGCTTCATACTTTCTTCTCCTTGTCGACTCAGTTCGATTACGGACTGGTCTAGAGAAAGATATCTGTGAATGTGAGCTGCAGCCTGTTCATAATCTTCATTGCGGAGGGCTGTTTGAACACCATCTGTACAAAACTTCAGATCCAGGATATCATCAGCTCGCTGGATAACATTATACAACCGTGTCTAAAAAAAAATACAAGTTGATTAAAGAAAAAGGAATTGATTCTACTTCTACAATGTATTTAGGTAATCTGAAGCTTTATGATTAATTGCAAGCATTATGGTTCAAAATATAAAATAATAAACACACTTTTGCCAGATCAAGTTGTCTCACTTTGCGGCTGACAGTTTCAGCCAAGCTGCAGGTAAAAGTTATCATGCCTGACAGTTGACTGGCATCTCCCTCAATTAGCTGGAGTTTAGGCCTAGACAGAAAGGGACATTATTATAATTCACTGTATCCAACAAGTAAAACTTATAAATTACAATTAAATATAAAGTATATTGGTAAGGTAACCCCATTCTCTGCAAAGCCAGCATCTTTGTGTGGATGGTGCTTTCCTGTGCAACCAATCTGTTCAGTTCAGCTTCCACTTCTTTCTGTATCAGAAAACAAACGCACATATGTGTAGGCAAATTAAACATGTGATAATAACATAAGAGCATAAACCGTGAACTGAACAAACAGGAACTGGATGCAATAAAGGCATTTCTACTGAGTTGTCCTTCTCTTTTTCTGTGCCAATAATTTACACCATTTTACATCGGATACGCCTTATTCTAATCGTTATAATTTCGTTTCCACAAGTTAACAGTCAAATCATCATTGAACGCTTTGAGCTTGTTTCTCTGGTTCACTTGAAGCTGAAGGACCGCAGCAGCAGTCTCCCGGAAGTGCAACGCTGCGAATTTATCATCAAGACCTTTTCACGAACCTCTTCAGAACAAAGCTGTTGGTAAACGTTTTCTAAATCCTCCAATTCTGTCAGAGCTGATATTGTGTCCATGCTGACGGACGAAACTGAGCCGGAGCCGCATCTTTTTACGGCTACCGAGCTGCTGTCGGCCATCTTTCACCTCAGTGAAGCACCGCACACTGGACACGTCACTGCCATTTTCCCCTGGAATTTGACTTCCAGGCTTTCAGACGCCTATATATAGTATTTGAAATTGCAAAACATTTCTGTGGGCAATATTCATTGGGCCACATGATCATAACCAACACTGTTTCAATGTGCCTTTGATAAATAATATGGCTATGCAAATTATACTATTAACTATAAATTATAAATCTTTGTCAACAATCTATGCAAAATATTTAAAAGGAAGCAAAGTGGGAAAAATGTCTTGTATGTGGTGCATAGACTAAGATGTGGAGCAGAATAACTTTTAATATCATAATCAATCAGTTTATAAATAATATATCACAATTTAGTCTAATAGAAAAAACAAAAAACATTTATAACTAACAGTGACATACCAATACTAGTCAAGTGAATTTATTAAAAATAATGTTTACATAATACAACAAAAGCTTTAATTTCAATTACAATACAAGAAAAATAGCACCACTTGCTCAAGCTTGCATCAAATTAATAAAACTTTCTGTTCACCATGACAAATAAATACACATATTTAGCAGTGAGCTGTTCGTGCTGCACTTTTATTAAAATGTGCATCAGTGCAAACAAATGTACAGTATGAGTTAGATTTACTTTCAAGATAGATATACAAGCACCCTGCAGAAGTTTAATGTTATGCTATTATCAAGGTTTTGTAAAGCACTACTGTGAATGAGGTAAGTGTGCATGTTCAAACTGGAGAAGCAACACAGATCCAGAACCATCCATCCAGAAATAGGGCAAACTGCTTAATTTTGATGTGAGCACATTAGAACACATTGGCAGGTACAATCCAGTGGTTGTACTTTTCTCTCAAGGTTTACTCAATAAAATAGCTTAGAAAACATAAATAACACAAAATATAAATTACAAAAAAAAAAAAAAAAAACATAGAATTTGAAAACATAATGGAATTACCAACGTGCTCACTAAATGTATACATTTAAAAAAAAAAAGATCACAGCCCAGGTAAACCCAAAGGAGCCAAATAAAATGATATGTAAATTAGCTCTTTACTCCTTTTTCTTTTCCTCAGCTTATCTGAAAAACCCTTGGAACTGTCAGCAGATTTTTCACCATGTTGATACAAAGGCAAGTAAAACCAGTTATCTATTTTTTTTTTTTTTTTTGATTTGTTGAGAAGTTATTTGACATCAGATAAGTTAATTGTATGACCGCAGTCCTCACATAACATCAAACTGACTGTGAAAATGTTTGATTTTAAAATCGTTAAAAAGCAATGCAAATTACTTTCTTTAAGGTTTGTTAAATTTAGAATTGAGGCTTGTTACAAATATGTAGTGTATGCCTACATACTATCAGGTAATTGATAGTATACTGGCTCCAATGTGTAAAGCTTTATAATAAAAAAGTATAAAGTATTCATGTGTAAACTACCTTTGCTAAGCAGCTGATTTAAACCAAAACTACATTCTAGGCCAAGGCCAGTGTAATAGACGCTGAAGTAGTAATCTACATCTTATTTCTCTGCAGAGCTTCACACAGGTTGTGGTTGGGGTCTGGCTCTTCCCTCATGATCTCTACACACTCCCATTCACCACTGGTGCTCGACCGCTTTATTGCTTCCACCACTGTCTGCACATACAGCCCATCCTCAAATGTTGGTGCTATGGCCATAGGTCCACGAGCCCAAGACCTGCGCTCCTCATGGGCCTGAAAGGACTGTCTTAGGGCCTTCACCATTGAGCTCAACCCCTGGATCTGAGGCAGGGACATCACTTTCACCTCTGGCCCATTCCAGCCATTGTCTCCAAGCAAAAGCTCTTCATTTTTACTTCCATTTCGCTGACCATAAAGCTCTGTTCCTCTTGCAATTAACCTCCCAGCTGATCCCACTACCATGACCTCATGTACAAATGACCCTGGCATATTAAAATTTAATGTTACAGTGCAACATACTCCACTTGAGCTGGACCCTTTTCCACTCATCAACATTTGGAAAAAGCAAAAGTCATCGCTAGTGACTCTACGAATACCTCTAATACAACTGTTCTGTTGAACAAAAGTCCTCAGAAGACCGTGCACACGATGGGCTCTGGCCCCAGTTAAAAAACTTACAAGATCAATTATTGTTGACCCAATGGTGTGTAGACCACCTCCTCCCATTAGCTCCTCACATGTCCAGCCATATGACTCATCCAAGAGGCTGGGTCCATATACTCGGATGTCACACACCTGCAGCTCTCCCACATATCCCTCCACCAGCAACTTTTGCATTGCTACAAATGTTGGGAGGAAACGCAGTGAATTTCCCATTATGCTGAGTAGCTGAGGATAATACCGGGCAGCAGCCACCATCTTGAATGAGTCCACAGCAGTTGCAGCTTTCTCACAGACCACATTTTTTCCAATACCTGCATGAACAAAACACATTCAAATACATGTAAAATAAAGTAGCTGCTGCCACAGTATTCAAAGAAAATACACACAGCCCAATGACTTTTCTACACATTGAACAGCAATCACTTTATTAAATGAGACAAAGATTCCTAAGGAGGGAATATTCAGAGTTGTATCATGAAATTAACAATAGTGTTCAGGCCAGGGGCCACTAACTCTCCCAATCACAAAAGAATGTTGTGTTTACAAAGAGTTAAATCTAAAAAATGTTTTTGTTTCTAAGATTTTCTGGCCTGAATGCTTTAATGCTTTACTATAGAGTATTGTAGGAGGAGGTGGTAAAATGGGGAGAGAGAGAGGGTAGAGATCTTCAGCAAACAGCATGGCCAGGAGGTGAAGTCACAATGCTGAAGTGGAAACAAAAAACATATCTCAAACCACTACACGACCGGCATGTAAATCTAATTTATAAACAGAGTCAAGAAAATTTCAAATGGGTGATACCATAGACTGTATAAATAAGTAGACAAAGCGAGTGTGACGTCACTCATAGCGCATAGTTCGGCTTAAATGAATCTTGCAATGCTAACGGTTAGAGGGAATTTGGAGCCAGGCTCTATATCACAGGTGTCAAACATAAGGCCCGGGGGCCAGATCCGGCCCTCCAAGACCTTTAATGTGGCCCTTGGGTGATTTTCTACTAAAATATTTTTATTATATTTTCTATTATCCTGCTGTATTTTTGAAGATGAACTGGTGTCAAGATGACGCTCTGACAAAGGAATAAAGGGTAGCCATAATAAGCTTAAGCTTCAGCCTGCACCTTTTCGGTCTGTATATGTTAAATATGACTGTTTATGAATTAATGTCAAAATATACCTGTGACTGAAATAAATAAATAAATAATAAAATAATAAAATATTGGTAATTTTCTGTGGTGTTGAGCAGAGCAGCATCTCCAGTGTCTCTGTACGTGGCCCCTCCCACCAGAGCAGCACAAATGAAGACTTGTCTCTTTCCAAACGCTCTTAAAGGACGATCGTTTTGACTGTTGACCGTGACACCCTCATCAGAAAAATGTCAAAAATGAGAAAAGTGGAGACGAGTGCAGGATTTTCCAAGAAAAATTGACTTATTCCTGTTTGCATACAAGTTCATGTTAAACTATTGTGTTGAAATTGAATTTTTCTTAAAGTTTCAGGTTGTTCATAATTTTATAATATTATAATAAGAAAGAGTTCATCAATTAAAAAAGATTTCTGTAATAGATTTGTGTTTCTCTGCACAAATATTTGAACTTATTGTTATTTTTGGGGTTTATATGAGTTTTCTGATTCGGCCCCTTTAGGATCAAAGTAGGTTGGATACGGCCCCCGGACCAAAATGAGTTTGACACCCCTGCTCTATATTATGAATATAGAGACAACAAAATAAAAATGCCAAGATCATGTAGCGTAGGTTAATGTGAACATTGTAAGACCAAAATGACAAGGCTCACCATAGCAATTACAGAGAGAGGGGCCACAATATTCCAGTGTAAGTCAATGGGAGCCAAGGTCAGAAGGAGCTGGAAGCGCCCGCAGGCGAACTTCCTATTTGGAACGGGGAGGCTAGCGTGTTTGCTATGTCCATTTATATATACAGTCTATGCGTGATAGACATCAGAGTTTAGCAGAGACATTCTCAGGAAGTTGCAGACTAAAACAGGAAACTGAAGTCATCATGCTGGAATCCTGTTGCATTTAAAAATTAATCAGGATGTACAGATTGTATATTGTGTTTCTGTTAAATATATTTATTGCGGTGTTCAAACAAACAAAAATTAAATTAAAATTATGACCAGAAAAGAGAAGATATTTTTTAACCTCTTACCTAGCGCTTTGACGGCAATCTGCCTCGTCATTGACGGTGGAATAGAGATACAAACCAGGTCAACCTCTTGATGCAGCAAAACATCATCAGATCGACTTGTGTGAAATGGAATGTCGAGCTCTTTTGCTAAGCAGCTTGCTTCCTCTTCACTTCGTCCCCAGAGAGCATGGACCTCAAACCCCTCAGATTTCAACAATGGGACAAGCACTCTGGCTGTGGTCCCAGTGCCAAAAACTCCAACACCTGGTAGCATAGCGGCACTTTAGGGAAGCACAATGCTGATCATCTTTGTCCCATATCGAGCAAATTGGCACTTCTCTGGATATTCTGAATGAAACCTGCACAAAACAAATGGTTGTACAATTAGTAATAGAGAATTTATAACACAGCCTAAAATAAAGATAAACACACTGAACTAAATTTGAGCTTCTCCTGTCTGATAAGACACTGTTGTTTATCACTTACCTGAACATAAATTCTAAAAATATCTAGAAGAGATACAGGACATAATGTATTCTTAATATATTATAGTTTGTAAGTCATCATATAAATTAATATCATATATTAAAAAACTACTTCAACGATTGATACAAGACTACGTGTAGCTAAAACAGCTGTGTTCTTAAAAATGTGGCATAGATATACCAAAGGCACCTATTGACGAACCTGGGAGAAAAAACACTTGCTAGAAAACAAGCTCGACATTGTCACCAAAGCTGGTTTGGAGACTTGACAGAGCTAGCTTTGTGTTGTGTAGATCAGTTCGTCCTCATAAAAGTAAACTTTCTCTTACCACAATAACCTTAATTTTCAAAATGAAGAAAAAGCAATTTGACTAAAGCGGCGTTTACATCAATGACAGGGCGACAGTGGAACTCAATGAGGTTACTAGACTTATTTAGCTAACTAGCATTTCCGTCAGCTAACATTAGCAGGATAACACCCGGAACTAGAGACACGAATATTCAATTGTAAATTGTAAATAAGTAAGTTCTCCAGAGATATCCAGGGGGTATTATAACATTAGCACAGTATTTTTATAGCAACACAACGCGTTATGTTAGCTACCTACCTCATCCACAGCGCTGGTCTTTACTCCAGAGGCGCTGCCCGCTGTTGCCTATGGTAACTCCAGCGGGGACTGGACAGATGCGTTCAGCCCGGCTCAGCTACACTCAGGGGGACTACCAGTTTAAACCGATTAAAATATTGATCAGTGTCTTATACTACCCTCACTGTAAAACTATTGTACAGGAGCAGTTAATTAGTTTACTACTTAGTTTTCAGGTAAAATGTGAAATTAATATTCATCATATTTACCCAGAACACTTCCGGGTATAGTAAAATTTTGCTGTGCTCTTTCTTTTAAATTGTTCATTTTAGAGTTATTAAGCCAACGTTTTTAGTAGCTTTGTGTTCATTAATGATGACTTCATGGATAGATCCCTGCGTTTGACCCACAGACTGTACATTCTATTAGATCCATGGATTGGACCCAAAGTTCCTTGGTTTGGCCAGTTTGGTTTCACCAGAAGGGGGAGCTACCTAACAAATCTTTGGATAAGGACTCGCAAAGGATTGTGGGATTTTTAGTTCCAAGAGAAGGACGGTGCAGCGAGGACAACAAAACCAGACTTTTCCCAGCGAAAATACAGATTCACACCTCGTATGTAGTGCAGATCATATCTATGCTTTGTGATAAGTCCAGTTAATAGAGGGAAATTTCTCTACGATTCGTAGAATATAAACTGGAAGCCGTTAGTTTTGTGGGACGTGTAGTTTGCTTGTAGGCCGCTAAGGTTGATACAGATGTATAGTTAACAAACAACTGTGAACAATTGTTTAAACTCTACACAATACTTATATTTTCAGACTTGGGGTGGAAGTAAATATGCCCGGGTTCACCTGCTGTGTGCCTGGCTGCTACAACAATTCACATCGAGACCGGGAGCTGCGCTTCTACACGTTTCCGAAAGACGCCGCGCTCAGAGAGCAGTGGCTGAGGAACATCTCCAGAGCAGGGGTCAGCGGGTGTTTCAGTACTTTTCAGCCCACCACAGGACACCGGGTGTGCAGTGTACACTTTGCAGGCGGGAGAAAAACCTACACAATACGAGTCCCGTCGTTATTTCCCTTGAGAGGCGTGAATGAGCGGAGGAACAGGCGGGGAAGAGGAAAGAAGGTGTCTGCCCCTGCGCCAGCTCCTGTGCCAGCTCCTGTGCCCACTCCCGCCCCAGCGGCCACCTCCGGGATTATTATTAGTAATTTGAGTGTACCAGAAGGAACAGAGGGAACTGTTGGTGGTGAGGCCAACAACGATGAGATCACTGTTGTTCAGATTGGTCAAAACGGCGAGTATTTAGGCACAGCGAGACTTCCCGCTCAAACTGAAGGGACTTGTTACACAGCACCCGTAGAAGACGATACAACCATCGATGAATCAAAGACAGACACGAGGGCAGTAGATGCCCAACCTACAATACAGTATGTGAGTGTGACCAGCAGCCCACTGGACCACTCTTATTCACTGACCACGGGGACTACATCCTCAGAGTTGCTGCGTAAACTGAACGAGCAACGGGACATCATCGCACTGATGGAGGTCAAGATGAAAGAGATGAAAGCGACTATCCGACAGCTGCGGGTAACAGAAGCAAAATTACAGGAGGAGGTCCGAGAGAGGGACAGGCTCCTCATTGGCCTTGGTAACCCCACAGTTGTAAACAGCTCCAATGCCCGGAAGAAAGTCTGACGCTCTATGTCTCTACATCTAAATTAGTGTGTGTTTGAATGCCTGGAGATGGAGAGTAACAAAAACTCATTAAAATGAGACCAGTGATTTTTTTTTAAGTCATAGACAGCCCTATTTTGTATCAAAATGTGAGCAGTGTTTTTATTATTAAAGGGGCTAAGTGTAGCGTTGGTTTTCAGTGTCATGGTGTTAAATATCAGAGCACATCTAATTGATTTTGAAAGTACAAAAATCTACCATCTGAGAAATTGAACACAAAGATATAAAATGGAAGTACATATATCAAAATTAAAAACAACATGCATACATTTAGATTTTTAAAAGTTTTTCAGATTGGTCATATGAATATGTTAACATAAGGGATGTAGAAAAAATTACTTGAGTGCACAGCCGAACGGACAGCTTTCAAATTTCCCTTCAAAAATTACATCTATTAAAACATGATATGAATTGTTGTTTTGTTTATGGCTTTGTGAAATGCTGTTTTCAGTTTTAGAAAATTAAAAGAATTGTTTGTTCTGGAAATCAGAAATGAATAATACCCTTTATTTTGTCAGTGTGTGTGGTGTAATATCTGGAGATGGAGCTCATTAGTTATGTTAATTTTTAGCAATACTGTAGTTTCCACATCCATGGTTCAACTATTTAGGCCGAAGTCAACAACGCAATAACTATTCTAAAATGGTTTAATTGACGAAGTATTTTCACAATTGTGATACCATTCTCATTACGTTTTATTGTATATTGTATTATATATAACATTTGAAGCCTTTGAAGCTTGTTCTATTGAGTCATAATTGAATAAATTTACATTTTTGCCATGAGACGTTGATATAATATATCAAAACCTATTGTAGCTCTAAATTTCCCCTGGGGGTGGCAGTGTTCTTAAAACCACGGTAAACAAAGCTTTCCAATGTCTGTTTGACTTCGCTGATTTTCAATTAAATTAAATAGATTTTCAATTAAATATGTGAATTTTACTAGTAAAATGTGCAAACTCTTGGCATGTTTTTTAATGCACCATGCATGTTATCACTAGATAATATTGGGTCAAGCGAAAGGGATAAATGAATGAAAGGCATTGAGCAGATCTAATCTCATCTGGATTTTTTGTCTCCCAACAGAGTTACATAATACTATAATCCAGAGCTGTCAATCAAACCTATAACCACCACCCTTTTTTGAACTTCTACAACAACTAATGTACTGTTGTCTCATCCTTTGAGAATAATCACAATGTATACAAAACAATGGATGGTGTAAAACTGTTTGAAATCAGAACCTTTAATTTTGCATTGTAGAAAGAAAAACACCCTGACCAATAGAGCTCATTTTCAAATCACAGCAAAAACTGATTTTTCCTCAAATACTTAAAGAGTCTTTAAAGAGAGGCCAAAATAAACATTTATTATAGTGTATTGTATTATTTTATAAACATTTGAACACTCCTTGAGAAAGTCACATTTTCTTTGATACTATTGTTTCACATGTTTTAGACAGATTATTTTCTAGTTAATGGCTGCTTTAAGCTGCAGATTAACAATAGGTTTTTCTTGTGTCTGTATATGGGATGTGGGACATACATTAATGCACAGAGTGTGAGCCATCTGGTGGACAAAGCAAGAGATTTGGAGGCTCAGAAAAACACAAGAGATATTGTAAGACAGATGCTCAAGTCTGAACTATTTGTACAAGCTCGGTGTAAAGGCATATTATTTCAACATCAGTATGAGTGTAACTATTCTCAAAGGCCACCCCCAAACAAGCTCCCACTGGGACATTACCCATCTGTCAGTAAACAAATTATATTGCCATAAATGTAACACATTTCAATTTAATTAGTGACCATTAATATCAATATGAATATATTACCAATTTAAGTATTGTGCAATACACAATAACAATAATTGATTTCTATTTCAAATGTTGTAAATACACCGGAAATGAGAACACTCTAATCCAGTGTACTCCTGTGATGCTGTCATTGGTCTGTTGCACACAGCCCCCCCAACACACACATGCATGTACACATGCAGCATCAGAGCAGTTTTTCTCTGTTAATCCAGCTGGACAGTGCTTGGCAATGGTGCACTTTTGCACCCAGGCCATTTTTAGCACTAATGAGGAAAAACTCACATTCTGGATTTTCAAATTGTAGTGGTTATTTCTAGGCCTTCCAGTTCAGAAGGGGGATTCATCGTGGAGGACACTGCAGAGTCAAAAGATGAGGACTCAACATATCACCTCAAAGATGCTGCTGAATTTGGCATCATTTCTCTGTAAGGATTTTTCTACTCTTATTACAATTGTATGACTGAGATGAATGTACTGCAAGATAAAATTAGTCTTTTAATTATCAATACAGTTCTTAGGAATTTCTTTTTAGGTGTTTTGGGTTTGTCTGTGTGTGATAATAAATTAATAACATTAAAAATAAAGTACAACTGCACATAATTTTGTAATATTGTACTAATTCACCAAAAACATAAAATTACAAATTAATCTACATGCAGAAATGAACAGATCATTTGACACATTTATAATATTCATATTATATCAAATCGTTATAATAATAATACATCGGTTTTATATAGCATATTTTTGTGTGCCAACAAAAAGGGTAACGTTATAGTTCAAGAGCACCTGGCCTCACTAATACTCATCTGGTGAGAAGGGAGTAAATCTCTACAGCTCAGCTCCGAAATCATGCATAAAGCTTTCCCAGAGGAATGGCAGATCTAGTGCAGTTTGATGCTTTTTTTTTTCATGTCAGTTCTACACATATAATTCTTCTCAAAAAGCATTACATAAAAATACTGTAACTTACTCCTATCTTCTTAACAGGTTTAGTCCCCTTGACTTTGGGAGCTGCAATTCCCCCTTCCTGTGGCTCAATCTACAAGAGCTTTGCGCAATGTTTATTAAAACTAGGAGACAGTTTGGTGGAAAATCAACCCGACCAGAATACACAAGACATTGATGCAATTTGCAGGTATGTGCAAACAATCACACTAATAACTATATTATTATTTTGCTAATACTAATAATTATTTTAAAAACATTTTTGAAAAATTTATTATTATTGTCTTAGATATTAAATTACCTATAAGGCACCTTGTGTGTAACTACTTGAAGTGAAAACTTTGCCATGCAGTAGTAGTTAGTTATAGAATCTTAACATCAACAATAAACTTTACCTTCAAAGGTCCTGGAATGAGTTTCATGACTGTGCAAATGCTGCACTGGCTGGATGTCCTGGAGAGGCAGCAGCAGTGTGGGAGTCTTTAAGAAAGGAGTCAAGGAAGACAGAGTTTTCAGGAAACCTCTATGAGATGTGTGCTAGCCGGACCACCATCAGCCCCACTACTGTGCCTGCAGCCCAGAGTCCCCCCACGTCAGAACAGACTAACCAAGAGACACTCAAAGGGAAGACTTACAAAGATGACCCCACTTTTAGCTCGCTGTTTCTTCCAGTCTGCAGCACAATGCTTATCTTTCTCTATGTATAGCTGCTACATTTTTGCTTCAACACACAAAGAAACAGTGATCAACAGTGACATTCTTCAAACTGGCCATGGTGGACTGAATACTACAGTCCTAAATACCAGTTGAATATGAACCTCGAGTCAGATGAACGAGGACTTGGAACAGAACAGTCAGTGGTCTAATACTTCAACAAGGACATGTTGAAAATATAAACTCTATGAAGCCTTCAAGCTGACATGCATGCACTTGGGCAAGATGAAAAGTATGCTCAAGAACTAATTAAATGTCCCTTTTTTTAAAAAAATGTTCAGATATGCAGTGTGTACTTGCAACATGGCAATGATTTATTATTCAAAAACTGTATAGGCCTATTGTATAACAAGCACACATATATTACATAATATAGTTCATGTTACTTAAAAACTATTGGTACTTTTTAAATAGTTTTATATTTGTGAAAAAATACAGCGCATTCTATGATTCCTTCAGCAGTAGAATAAAAAGTAGTTTCATATCTATAGCATTGTTTATTGATTCCTTGTTGACACGATGTAGGCTGATGTTCCTCACATCTACACTGAACTGTAACTTATTATTAGTTTCAGCTGAATTTTTTTTTGGTCAAGTTTGGATGTGCTGTTTTCAGTCAGTCAGATAAGCTTCATGTCCCCACAACACCTTGCTCTCACTCTAATCTCTGATTGTCCCACATATTCATTTAAAACTGCCACACACACACACACACAAACACACGCGCGTGCACACACACAGACATACATGATCCAGATGTTGTAAAACACTTACTTTTGCAATTATTTGGTGGCATTACAATCTGCAAAATTGCAAAAAATCTTATAGTCTGATAAATGCAAACTTTTCTACTGTACTGAACTGAAGTTTATACTATAAAAGATCTTTCCACAAATACCTGATGAAAAGAACCCACAATCCAAACTGAAACTGTTTCTAAACCCTTTGGAGTACAGACAAATGGCTGAGATCTAATTATACTGTAAGTCATAACAAGCACAGAGGAATATCAGATTTCAAATTGCATCTACATAAATCACCCCAGAATGGTTGATTTCACTGAAAGTGAGTGTGTTACAGCTTTCCCTTAATATTTTACATGCCCAAGAACTTCACAGTTCCCTGCAGATGGTTGATAAAAATAAGTGAATAAATAAATAAATGAATACATAAATAAAAATGACAAGGACCCATGGACAGGCCCACCTCTTCTTAAACCTTGGCGTGCAATGTGCAATATCCCTGCAATAAATAAATACATGAAATTAAGCTGTGTATTAAATGTAGGTTTAGCCAATGAGGGACCATGTCTTTATGTGGCCAAGGTTAATCTTAATGCTACATTTAAAGAAAATTTTCTATTGGTTTTAATTCTTTCTTCTTTACCTCCCCATGACCTTTTCCGGGTGTCTCAATGTGGAGGCGCAGAGGCTCTACTCCAAGCTTCTCCCAAGAGACCAGTTAACTCCTGAGCTAATAGGGAGAATCCAGAACCCTTAATATGTGTAGTCTCAAATGCTATTGGTTGTAATAAAAATGTCTTATGTTGGCTAAAACCTCTTACCCCAATGGCTCCCCTGTAGGATCATATAGGCTCCTGCTGGACCATGCTGGACAGGTCAGACTGAAAATAGAGGACACTCACAGCAAACATGCTCACTCACCTTAGTGTCAAATGTGTCACCCCAGGGTGAAATGTTTAATTATCTGAATATACAGCTGGTGTGGGAGGTACAGGGTAATAAAGGGTAGCATAATTTCACTTCAGAGCATGAGACACCAAGCCGCACTAGGTGGGACCCTGAAAAGACTGAAGTAAGCTAAGCTATCTTATCTGTTGAGGAGAAAAGTCCAGACCAGGAATCATGGAGGAACTTGCCCGGGAGAGCATCTGTCTCTTCTCCCGCTCCGCCTCGCACACAGACCAGCCGAGACTGGGCTCGTTTGGCGCCGTGTTCATCATGCTCAAGTCCGCACTGGGAGCCGGGCTGCTCAACTTCCCATGGGCCTTTGAGAAAGCGGGAGGAGTGACCACGGCCATTTCTGTGGAACTGGTTAGTAAAATACTAAAATGTTGAATTAATGATAATTTGGTAATTGGCTTATGACTAAAATAGGGCTCACTGTGTGCAGAAAGTGTTTATTCACCCATATCCATTTAGAAATTTTTGCCTCATTATTTTGTTTGTTTGTTTGACAATAGGATAGGCCTTAAACCTGTGTTATTGGTACTAAGTTACAGACGAGTTTCAGGCATTTAATCATAGATAACCTATTCGAGTCAGCTATTGATTTGAAACGCTTTTGTTAAATAGGCCTACTCTATACGGCCCCTATGAGCGAATGCATATAGGCTTACATTTTAAATTGATGTTAAAAATACAGTGGCCAATATATAATATTGCAAATTGTGTAAAACTTAAGATGACTGTTCTTGGATTGTAGTCCTCCTGATTTGACATAGAGAGCCCATATGTCTCCTGAATGTGAAAAAAGGGCTTTGCTCTTCACAAGTTACCTCTAATGAAGCATCAAGTTTCGGTGAGATTCAAATTCTTGGTACTGCTCCTGAATGAGAAAACAATACATATGTCATAACGTCCAATCAGACAGATGCTAGGGCAGATTAAAGAGTTTTTATCTTATTAACTACAATGTTATATATATTATTTAATTTGAACTCACATGAAGGCTTTGGTTATTCATTGTTATAAAAAACAACACACTGATATAAAGGCATTGTGTATATGAGGCTGTCAGTACTGGAAACAAATGTAGCTTTTGAATGTTGAAACTTAGATCATTGGGAGTGTGTATACAGATTATAGACCCCATAATGTGATATGAATGTCCACAAAATCAAATTTACTCTTCCAAAGTCTCCTTCACACTTTGCTCCTAAAGAATGTTACTTCAAAATAATATTACTCAAGTAGAAATACTTAAGTAAGTAATGTTAATGGTCCAAGAAATTACTCAAGTATGAATGAAATCTATATGGGAAAATACTTCAGTTGAGAGTGACTGTCTGGGTGATCTGATTTATAATTTGAAGTCAGTGTGAGGACAAAACGTTAAATAATCAATAAAATCTGGCATATTAAAAAATAAACTACAAAATGACATTCTTACATCAGAAGTATATAGAAATACAGTGTTCAAATATTTTACTATTGTCAACATGCTTTGGTCAATTGAAGATAATTTTTAAAAAAAGTAAGAATACTGTTACACTGTCAAGTAGGATTAAACCACATCCATATACTTTCAATACAAAGGAAAAATTTACAGGCAAAGGAGGGCTTCACCATGGGGGACCCGTTATTGGCCAATGAGTGGCTACTTCATGGAGGATCTGGTGGAGAAGGCCATTAACACAGCACCAACAGAATGTGGACTCACTATGTGGAAAAGATACATGGATGACATACTACATGACTAATTCAGTAAGGGGCACACACAGGAGCTAACAGACCACCTAAACACAATAGACAGCACTGGAACCATCCAATTCACATATGAAGAAGAAGCAGATAAAACAATAAATTTTCTGAACATGAACTTCACGCACAGGGAAGATGGCAGCATCAAAATAAAAATATATAGAAAACCAACCCACACTGACCAATACCTCTTGTGGATATCGGAACAATCCACAGCCCAAAAACTCTCTATTGTAAGAACATTATTTGACAGAAGCAACATTATAACAGGTGAACAAGACAAACAGGAGGAAGACGGACACATCCACAATGCTCTGAAGCAATACCAATACCCAAAATGGGCAATAAACAAAGGAAAACAACAGGTAAGAGAAAGAAAAACTAAACCAGAGAAACAAAAATGAAAAGGAAAAAAAGAGTGCAGACATGCTAACATTACCATACATAAGGAGCATAACAGAAAAAGTGCAGAGGGCAATGAGAAAACACAATATTAACACACCAGTGAAACTCAGGCAATTACTTGTTCACCGAAAAGATAAAACAGAACTGGAGCATAAATGTAATGTCGTATATGAAATACCCCATATGTCCTGCAATAAAACACACACTGGGGAAACTGGGAGGGCATTCAGTACACAAAAACAGGAACATAGGACAGAATGCGAGAAGGAAACAGTGAAGGCATGCACACTAGCAACAAAACACAAAGCAGAACAGGAACAACTCAAATTGAACATCTCTGACCACTGTAAAAGAGAGAACCACATTATGAACTGGGACAGAGCAAACATCACTGGGACATAGGAAAACAAAGAACCATTTGTAATATGGAAACGTGCCCACGGTACTATAAACTGGGATGAGGGGCTTTTTACACTCACACACCTGAAATACTGTCCTGAAGAAGCCGGACTGCACTCTTTGTTTGAAAAAAGAACCTAATAACATAAGTAGGATTAAAGGTATGGTTTCTGAAAAATACTCTGTTGACATTTCTCCAAAAAACTAAATAAATAATTAAATAACTTAAGTAAATGTAAGAACCCCCCTCTTGTATGTAATAATATCTGTGCTTCTGTTTAGGCATCTCTGGTATTCCTCATCAGTGGTTTGGTGATTTTGGGCTACTCCTCATCCATTAGCAGACAGAAGACCTATCAGGATGTGGTGAGAGAGGTGTGTGGTCGTGCCGTGGGGCAGCTCTGTGAGGTGTGCTTCTGCTTCAACCTCTTCATGATTTGTGTGGCCTTCCTGGTGGTGGTGCAGGACCAGCTGGAGAAATGTAAGCCCTGACTTAATACAGGATGTCTCCATGGAGATATTATTACTTTGCCTTGAATTTTACATTGTTTGGCACTGATTAAATCTCTCTGTGTTTTTGAAAGATTTTTACTCAAAAATACCTTGAAAAACATGTATTGTTAGACTGAGCAGGAAGCCTCTCCATAGATCTGACCTGTAACTTGATCTGCCATTTTTCATGGAAATAGATAAATATAATGCCATTGTGAGGAACATTTCAGAAAAATCAGTAACCATGGAGACAAGGAGAGGGCAGACCCTGAGCAGAAAACTTACATAGTGCACCTTTAATCCCCAAAATGTAAATAATAATTATGAATACCAAACATATGTAACTAGATTTCTAGAACCCCCCTCATAAATACAGTACAATTTTAGTCATGTTTTGTCACTAGCATGTGTGAAGACTAACTAGTATTGTGGCATCCATTTTTTGCAGTGAAATATGTTTCTTTTACATTTCAATACTATTTTCATTTTCAATTCCAGTAGCAAATGCTAGTGACCCATTTTTACATTGGCTGCCTGAAAACCTTTAATCATTTTACGGTTGTCACTAAACCAGTAAACTGAGAGCTTGATTGGATTTACTAAAAATAAATACTACAATGCAGATGTTAGAACAGTCCTCTGAGGTATTGTTAACTATGTATTTTTTTAACACTCTTGCAAAACACTTTTCTTTCTATTGTTCATCAACATTAAAGCATTTATCTTGCTCTCATTAAACACAGAGTCAACAGATCTGCATACTGAAAAATGTAAATGATTTCATAAATCAAGAGGGTACAGCTGTATATCCGGCACACTTACCTCTTTGATAGTCCTCCTATACGTTTCTTTATTTCTTATTTTGTACCTATGAATAATTTATGCCATGGCTTTACTCCACAGTGTGTATTTCTTTATATGAAACTGCCACTGGCTCCACTGAGGCGGAAATGCCTTATCACTGGTACACGGACCAACGCTTTGCCCTCTTCATCATGTGTCTTGTCATTATTTTGCCACTGTCCATCCCAAAAGAAATTGGTATCCAGAAATACACCAGGTACAAGCTTTACCTAGGGGCCGCTGACATACAACTCTTTATGTTATTAAACTCTTATTCCTGTTGTGTCAGTGTGCTGGGGACTCTGGCTGCTACGTACCTCTGTGTTGCAGTGATTGTCAAATATTACTTGATGGAGAGCCACGCTGTCATCATCACTCCAGAGCACAGCCAAGGGTCAGCAACCAGTAAAAGTTCACTTAAAGCTGCCTTCATATTTCACACATCTTTACAGAGTTTTCATTAATTCATTTTGGTTTTGTTCTTGTTCTTTTTTTAGAGTGGGTTCCTGGGCATCAATGTTCAGTGTTGTGCCAACTATTTGTTTTGGTTTTCAGGTAAGGAATGGATATGATAAGTTACGATTATTATTATGCATAATTTCTGAGCATTCAAAGGTACATTGCATTAACTGGGAGAGTATATGTCATTAAACATTTAACCATTCAATAAGAACTGCACTGCAGGGAGTCCATAGTTCCCTTCATTAAATAGATAGTGTACTACTATTTGTAGGTAGGTTTTGAAGTACTTTATTATTAAAATAGTACTATTCTATTTTGAACATAAAAAGATTGAGCTTGTCTCTGGTGATAAATTTAACGTTACAGTGCCATGAGGCGTGTATAGCCATCTACAGCAGCATGGAGAACCGGAAGATCTCTCACTGGGTTGGCATCTCAGTGGTATCCATGTTTTTCTGTTTACTCATCTACACTTTGACTGGTGAGTCAGTTATTATTGGCTTTGAGTGACACTGAGTTTATTTTGCTACCTAACTGTCATTCTGTTAATGTACAGGTGTGTACGGCTTCATGACATTTGGGCGAGATGTTGCTTCTGATATTCTTATGTCTTATGCTGGAAATGATGTGGTCATGATTATCTCACGACTGCTTTTTGGCATCTCTATCATCACCATATATCCAATCATTCTTCTATTGGGCAGGTAAGAAACAACTGGTTTCATAAAGGTCATATATTATGCAAAATTTACTCTTAAAAGCATTAAGACATGTTATAATGCTGTTACCTCATCAAAAACACCTAGAGTTGTGTTTGTTTCATTCACACATGTTCAAGTGATCCTTTATTATTAGTTTGTCTACATTTCCAAAGTTCTCACAATACTCTCTTCCACCTTGTGATGCCATGAAGCTGTAGTTTTCAAGTTAACAGTTATGTTTACCTTTTGTTTAGTGAAAATGGGAAATCCCAGAGCTGAAATCATCCAAATGCTTCTAGTGAAGGTGTATGGAGTGGAACATAGTGGAACACTTTCTGCATTACCACATGACATGGTGTTTTCTGTTTGAGAATAAGTCAGCCTAAATATATAGGGTTTGTGAGAAAAATATGTGTGAATTGAACAAAACACAACTCCAGGTATGTTTTTGGTGAGGAAAATAGTGTAATATGGCCCCTTTTACGTGACCATGGCATTTGTATTATTATAAAGTTAAATTATTTATTTGAAACCACCGTTGCCATACACAGTAGATATCTTACCTGATATGTTTTTGTTCTGCACTGTGCATGCCCATACTCCTATACTGTAATAATAGTTTTGTAGCTTTGTAGTTTTTACTATTGAAGCTGTATTGCTTTGCCTGGATTGTGTGTTAGTATGGCATTAAACATGCCTATCTAGCATCATTTAATTACAAGTATATTAGTGCTCAGAAAATACATGCATTCTTACTATAAGCAGGCTCAAATTTCCACAGATCTGGAATGTAACTTTGCCTTATGGCACCACCTGCTTTTCTTCACTAAGATAGAGGATGTGTTCCTCAGTATGGCACAATAATAACATCTCCATGGAGACAAGCTTTAGAAAAGTTATGCAGTGTGCACCATTAAGTATATCTTCATGTTCTTGTTAAAGATGTTTATTTTTAATCAACCTATTTTGAATCTTACCCTGCACAGATCTGTCATTCTGAATCAAATGCTGAGGATCAGGCGGCGCAGTCATGGGATCGTCACCAGTTCATTTGAGAGTCGCTGCCGTGTTATTCTAACTGTCGTGTGGATCACTGTCACTCTTCTCATCGCCATGTTTGTCCCAGACATGGGCGAAGTTATCAGTGTGATTGGAGGAATCAGCGCTTTCTTTATCTTCATCTTTCCTGGTAAGAAAACTAACTCTCACTCAATAATTTGCATCAGTATGTGTTCATTGTTGATACAGTGCCTATTCTTTACAGGGCTGTGTCTCGTGTTTATAATGCAGACAGAGCAAGGATCATCCAGATTCAGGTCAGTGATCAATATTTTTGTATAGAAATTTAAATGTATAAAAACCCATTTTCACATGTTAACTTTCTCCTTTTAGTGGTGTTTTAACAGTTTGGGGAGTCATAACCGTTGTAGTTGGAGCTTTCATTTTTGGACAGAGCACAACAATCGCAATTATGGAGCTCATCAACAAATTTTAAATGTGAACTCATCATGTGGTACTCTGTGTGCTCTTCTCTTCTTCACACTTTCCAAAGACATTTTCACAAGACACTGATGTGAAGTGGGAGCTTTTGAGTGAGTGTGGGAGTGAATGATACCTGTGTGAGCCTTGCATAAAACTGATCGGGGCCCAAGGTGTACCCAGCTAGCGCTCCAAAGTTACTGGCATGATCAAAGCATCTACACTGTGACTCTGGGCATATTTTAACTTTATTTTATTTATTTTATTTCGTTTGCACAATTGATGGTAAAAGGGTCTTCTCTATACATAATGTGAATCAGTGTAATAAATCCCATTGTATAATTTCTGAATAAGGAAATCATCGGAATATTTCCTTGTGTTTGGTGTAAAAAATAATAATGTATTTATGGTGTGAATAAATTCTATTCCACTTTTTGGGTTCTGTGCGTGAATTTTTTTTACAGGGACAGTGCAGCTTAACACAATCCAGCTATCTAAAGATGTACCAACAGGGGGCAGTAATGTGTCACTCAATTTGCATTATTGTGTTGGCAGCATAGTAGTAAGATCACGGTTTCCCAACCAGTGGTACCCTTTGGACCGGGTGGTACTTGGAGTGATTTCTGATTGCAAAGAAGGAGAAATTTAATAGCATTTGATACCAAGTTTTTGGGAATGTTTATAGAATGGTTTAGGACATAGATATCATTAATACAAGACAGTGTAATAGCGTTCATTTAGAATAGATTTTTATACCTAATCAGGAATGAAAAAGGGGAACCACTGACTTAACTGAATGCGCTCAGTAGAGTATCACAGTGGAGTGGGAACATTTAAGCAACCAGTCAAAATCAGATAACTAAAATATTCAAATAAGTCAATGATATGATTGCTGTTGGAGTGTTTACATGTACAAGATAAATCTGATGATCAAAAACACTTAAGTGAAAGTTGTTGCCAGCTAATCAATGTATTTTGGAAGAAAAAGTACAATGAATTTAATAACAACGGTCACCTCTTTCGTTCTTAGACTTAGACAAACTTTATTGATCCATAGGAGCTCACACATCACAATATATTGTAATAACATAAATAATAAAACATAAATGGTAATAATTCATTTAAAAAAGTAGCTATATATATATATATATATATATATGGCCACAGACTGGTGTCAAATAATACATAATTATATGAATGTATATTATAAGTCAAAATAAAATAGAAAAATAAGTAATAAAAAACAAAACAAAATCATAAATCTCCATTCTTGTCTTTGCCCTTCTCTGCATAATAAAGGAGTGAGCAATCAGAAACAAATCTGATTACTCATATCAAATGTAACAGTTTACAAGGCATTTCAATAATCTGGTAACTTCAGAAATCAGATAATGATCAGGTTTTAAGAGAGTATGTACACATAGCCAGTGTTTGAACGTTTTCCCTTTTCACCATATAGATTTACTCATAGGCTTCTACAAATGCTTATAAGTTGTAGTAAGCAAACAAAAATTTGCATATTCAGTTTGTTTACTTTCCTCCATAGACCTCTGCATGGCCTGAATAAGCTCAGTGATTAACCTACCAGAATACAGAAAGATGACTCGATAGTACACTTATTCTTTATTGGCTGCAAGCTTGAGTAGTTATATCTCTGTGCTCATGAGTGGCTATATGCATTGTATAATAAACGTGACTAATAATTTACTATAGAGGCTGACAGTGTCCAGATCTAGAGGGCATCACTTTGTACATGAGATACGCTGGAGCCTTTCCGCACACTTTGCTTCATTCAGAAATGGAGCATCTGCAAATACATTAACTTATCAAGGCTTTGTTATGTAATGGACTTTATAACTCGTGCATGCATTTATGCTTACTTGAGTTTAGTGTATGAGATTATGCTTTAAACTGCATGCCAAAAGGACTAAACCCACTAAAAGCACTATTAAAACACTGAACGATACTACTACCAAAGATACCACAGATGCCTAACTTTGATAATCCTTCCTAAAATTGTAACAAAACTATGCAGGGATTAGTCCATAAATAAATGTTAATGAGGGCATTGTAGATGTTAAATGCTGCCTGTTATATCAATCCTTAGGGCTTCATGTTGGTAAATAAACCCAGGGCAAAACAAAAAGCCATTATTCCCTCTTAGATTATCCGCTCATTCCCTTAGCCCCTCTGAAAAATAATATTTCCAGCCCTCATTATTATGCAGTAGGCTGTAGCAGCTTTGTTATTGAAAGATTACTTCTAATGTAGACATCAACCACAGATAATTAATGAAGTGACACTTTGTGGTGGTGACATTAATTAAACCCTTAATTGGTCTTGATAAGAACATCAATGAAATGTCTAAAAAAAAAGACTAGCACTGTGTTATATCCAATAGTGTTTTCCATTGCAAATCTGCACTGTAACCTCGATAATTACACACAGAAATGTCACCATTATCATTGTAACTCACTGAAAATCATATTATTCTTGTATTCCTGCGACCTCTTCACACAACAGACACGCCATGCTTTGGTTTGTGTTAAATAGCAGGGGCTTTGCATGTATGTGAATGACCTTGTTTTCTATATGCACCAAGGTTAAAGCGGGCAGCTGAGATCATCATAATGTAGATAGCATGCGTCCATCACTGCTCAGAGCACGAATGGTGACAGGAGATCTTTGACCTGCAGGGCTGAACTTAAGCATGTAATCACTGCTGTGGCAATGAGCACAGGTGAAGGAGAGGCCTATGTCACCTTTTGAGTGAAGGCAATTACATTACATTATAATTGTTTTTACAGGAACACCAGTTTATTTTGGACCTCTGCACATTTTTATATGTTAAACAGTCAAAAGTGCCAGGCTAATGTAGTGCTGAAGCACTAAAAGCTTCATAAAGGCTTTCTTAATGACACATAATGCTGATCAATTTGACAGGTAACACTACAGTTTGCCAAGAAAATGACTTCTTGAAATAAAATGTCATACACACTGACCCAAAAATTGTTTGCCCATAATGCTTGAAACATTTTGTATTAAAAACATCAAAAAATGAAATTAAATAGATAAGCATCTAACTGAGAAACACATATGTGAAATAACTGAATATTTGTGTGTTTTAAAATATCTTGTGAAATATTTTTTTTTATTATTATTATTATTTAAAAAAGGTGAATTAAAAAACACCAATGACTTTTTTAAATAATATCCCACAATGACCTTTAAAGATCAGTTGTAATCTACTTGGCCTATAGTTTCTGTAAGGCCTGCAGTGTTAAGCTTGCGTGTTAAGTCTTGTTTGTCGCCTGAAGGTTTGAAGGTTTTTCATTTTTTGCTCAGCAAAATTAGCCTAGCCATTAATATTAATAAAAATCGGTTAAGTAAGCCCAAAAATCTATGAAGCAGAACATAACTTGCATTATTGTATTGTAATAATATTGTAATTTATTGTGTAATAATTCCTCAAAAACAAGGTAAATGGAATAAATAAAACAATTAACTTCAAAGTCTACCAGGAAGGCACAGAAATGCTAAAACACCATCTGACTGCATGCAGCATTGGACTGGATTTCTATTTATTAAGATCTACATTTTGCCCAAGACCAAAGATAAAGTAGGACTACTACAGCTTAACAACAAAGCTCCCTCAGTCAGATCAGTATTTTTCTCAGATAATTACATACCAGTGAGTGACACAGATCTGTTCAGCATGGATGATCTGGGGTTCACTGTAGCCTTCACAACAGCAAATACTACTACTACTGCTACTGAATTGGTCTAAAAGGTTCAAATAGACTAGTTGTTTTCAGTTGGTCACAAGATTTATTCACTTTGCTTATTTTAGACAATAGTAGGCCTACAACATTATATTCTCTTGTGATTTTCAATTAGTAGTTCAGTGTTTTAAATCGGTACTAGCTCTTTAAACGAGACGACGCGCTCTTTGTTGTACACATGCGCAGTGCCCGTTCCAGTCACGTGATCAAGTTGTTTCCTTGCTTACAGACGCTTAGGTGAGTGTGGTCAGCTTTATACGTTTTCTGTGTCTTGTCATTTAAATTTTCACTGATTTCTGTCCCAGTGTGGTATGGTAGAAAGTGTGTTCGCATTGTTCAGTGGCTGGCTATTTCAGTCAGTTTAATCAGGCATTTTTATTTCACTTGAGAAAACTTCATGGGTCTAACTTAAGAATGGCCTTATTCTTAATAGGCCATACCTATGACGCAAGTAGTAGTGGTGTGTTTATTTAATACATGTCCCATTGATATAGATACATGATGTTCATAATAATACAAATGTGCAAAACATGACTATGCCTATTTAGACTCTGTAAATGAAATTCAGTAAGTTTTGAACTTTGCTACTTATTTACTCATAAAACGAGTCATGTTCGTGAAGTAATGCATTTCTGTAAAGTTATGTAAGGTAATATTTATGGTGTGGCATTAGTAAATATATTGCAGTTAAGGTCAGTTTTCACCTGAGCTTTTTTGTACAGTTGGCTAAATTACTCATTCAATCCACCATTAATTATTTTGTACATTATTAACATATGCTTTAATGGGATAGCTGAATTAAATAAGTCATTCTAAAATATTATCTTATCATAATGAAGAGTACTTATTTATAATATCAGTTTTAAAAGTGATCAGACTTTAAATGAGATAAAAGTGAATGGGGTGTGTAAAAATATTTGTTTTTATTTTCCCAGTGGTTTGGCAGTATGAATATGAGAAATGGGGCCAGGAGGAAAGCTGCACGACAAACAAGATACAGTGCAGTGAATGGTGACCCTGACACACTGGCTGAGACTAAAAGTCTGTTTACTAAAATTTGGACTTACGCTAAACCATCCAACGAGGACTGGCGCATACCAGAACCCAATGTGTCTCTTAAATATCCTGCCTCTGTACACAGAAATCTGGAGACACTGAAGACTTCACTGAATGCCGTGAAAAACCTACTCAGCGACAAAAATGTCCAAGTTTGGCACCAACACACAAACTCCACCAACCGGGCAGGAAAGGTCATGAACGCAGTTCGCTCTGTGGCAAATGCAGAGATCTGTACTCAGGCCTGGTGCAAGTTTTATGAGATTTTAGGAACATTTGATCTCATCCCAGAGCAAGTAGTACAGAGTGGGGAGCTAAATACAGTACATTTGTGTGAGGCTCCCGGGGCATTTATTTCTGCTTTGAACCACTATGTAAAAACCAGTGAAAAAATGCGGTATGTTGACTGGAGCTGGGCTGCCAACACGCTAAACCCTTACCACGAGGCCAATGGTGGGAGCACGACCATTGCAGATGACCGATTGATAGCCAACACTTTTCCCTGGTGGTTCTTTGGCTCTGATAACACAGGAAACATCATGATACAGAAACATTTGTTGGAGCTTCAGGCGTTTGTAGCTAACATGTACAGAGTGGACCTGGTGACTGCTGATGGGAGCTTTGACTGCCAGGAGAACCCAGATGAGCAGGAGGCGCTTGTAGCGTCTCTTCATTATTGCGAGGTCACAGCTGCCCTGCTGCTGCTGAGCCCCGGTGGCTCCTTTGTGCTTAAAATGTTTACTCTTTATGAACACTCCTCTGTTTGTCTATTATACCTGCTCAGCTGCTGTTTCCACACTGTCCATGTGTTTAAACCTGCCACCAGCAAAGCTGGCAACTCTGAAGTATACGTTGTATGTCTAAACTATGATGCAAAAGAAACAGTTCGACCCTTGCTCTCAAAACTTATCCGAAATTATGGACCAAATTTAGCCCATTTAGCTCTTTTCCCAAACACTGTGATACCTGACACTTTTATGAAACAACATGAAGACATGTGCTCCTACTTTCACAAGCTGCAGGTGGAAACTATCTCAGAGAACCTGAGTTTATTTGAAACTATGAGCCCTGAACAAAGGCAGAGACTGGACCACATTAGGGATTATGTTGCTCAGGAATATCTGCAGCGCTTTGAGGTAATGAAGTTTGGATCAATGAATTTTATCAAATGTTACTTTATCATGCTTTGGTGTTCTAATCAAACATGTGCTTGCTTGTTTAGGTGAGGTTTCTGCCACGGAGCAGGTGGATTTCTCGTAACACAGTGAGTCCTGCCTGCTGCAGTGTTTCTGTGAGACGCCCTTTGGGACAGAAAAAGCAAACAGGCTCCTTCAACGAGCGCAGGGAGCTCCAGACCCTGAGCTGGAGGGAGCGTATCCACAGGAGTTGCCATGCTGCGGGTGTACAAAGACACTTATCTGAGCCTGCTGGGACAGACTGTATACTACAAGGGCCCCTGATCAATTGTCAAGTGACTTCGTGGTACATTATTGTTGGAGCTGCACTGCCTGCTGTCAGGAACTCTCCATTCTGTGAGGTTGAGCTCTTAAATCACTTAAATGAAGCGCTGGGCTCAGTTCAGCCTTTAGACTGGACTGGGGTCTCTCCTTGTGCCTCATGCCATGTGGTGTGCCCAGGCTCAGTGTTATCAGATGTGGCAGGCCTCTGTGCCTCTGGTGACCACACTGACCAACACAGAAGACAGTGTTTGGTGTTTGGCAACTGCTCAGTGTGGGAGCCCTTTCAGAGTCTCATTAGAGATTTTGACTTAACATTTTGCGCAGAGCCCTCTTTCCCACAGACAGGTGGACTCCTTCTTCATGATGGGGAGCCCTCATATCAACAGGAGGTGTTACACTGTGTAGTGGTTTCCCTGCAGCGCCTGCGTGCGGGGGACGCTTTGTTACTGCCTCTGTTTTCTGCTCTCACTCGTGTGGCAGCAGCTGTAGTGTTGTGTCTTCATATGAGCTTTCGCTTGGTGTCATTCAGGTGTCCACGCCCCACATCCACTGTGGGGGCTGTTCTCCTCTGTATCGACTTCTGCCCAGAAGCTGCTGTGGAAGTATTACCAATTTTGAAAGAGGTTCAGACTCAAATAACTCAACTATTACAAGAAAAAAGTGACACAGGTACAAGTCACAAACAGGTGTTACAATTTGTCCCCATAGAGGAGCTTCTCACGCAAGGCCTCACACAGTTTTTGTGCAGTGTCAATTCAGAGATCATCCATCAGAAGCTACATTTGCTGATGCAGTCATAGTCACTGTAGCTTTTATAAAACTTTTATAAGCTTAGTTATATACAGTTTTAGGCAGTTTTAAGGTTATGGTTATGGATATGCAGAAATAATGTACAAATTAAAATTCTAAAACTGATATGCAGAAATAATTTATGGTTAAATTCAATGAAGATTTATGTCAAGTCAGCAATAATCCCAGCCGCCTGTTTGTCACAGATGGTATAGTGGAGGGAATTCATGATTTAATTCAAAGTGCCTTTTCTATAAGCAGTTTGATTTCTGGAGTTTTTTATGTTTGTGAAATATTTATAAAAATAAATGAGAATGTCTGCATTGATTCTTTTTTCCCCTTGAAACTACAGTTGTGAACCAGACAACAAAACTGTGAGCCCTAATTTTATACTGTGCATTAGGGAGGGATATAAGCTGTCAAAAAATAGTAGGAAGATCAAATGTAGCTGTTCTCTGTGTGATGGACAAACACAGTGGTAATCCATGCTGCATTCAATAGCTCCTGGTGTGTTTCAGAGCGCTCTCATCCACCGCCTCTGACTTTATAGATCATCAGATCATCAGATATGAACTTGTGCTGAACTCCGGGTACTCCCATGACACCAGCCTTCTGTGTGGGTTCTGACTTGTAACACATGGACTCATTAATTACTCCATAAATACTATACTATACATTGTTTATTAAGCCAGTCTTATTTTTAATGAGCAGGCTCCTCATTCTGACTAGTGCTGCAAGATGAATCTCAAGTAATCACAATATGAGAAGTTAAAAACTGTATATCACAAAGTCTCTAATTATTTGTCTTCTGGAACCAATTCCCAGAATTTTTTTTTTATGGTTTATAAACTTACTTTTACTGCAATCATGCACTAATCCCTAAACTATAGCTAACATCTATATCTGGAAATGAACCAGAATCATATTGTTCCTTTGCGTCTTTCACTCTAAGCCACATGAATATTTATATCTGCATAGTTTAATTCCTTATTTAATAAGCCACGAGAAACCAATGTGAACGATGATGCTGCAGATGTTAATTTGATGGTTTGGACAATGCCAGCTTCATTTTATCCCTATATTCTGCCATCTAATTTCTTTACGTTTTTGATACTGTAACAAGCTTTACTAGATGGAAAGGTGTCATTTGTACTAGCTAATATCTTTTCTCTTAAGGCACAGATGTGTGAACAAATGACAAAATTAACAAAACAAGACACTGGCTTTGCAAAATCTAGGTATTTTCTGTCAGTAAAGAATGTATGCCTAAATTCTACGCTGAGCAATTTTAGCATCTGCTTTGTCACAGGGCCATTGAGTAGCTCACTCTCCTCCTCCCATGTGTCATTTTCACTGGCTGCACTGAGAAGATTCATCAATCTGTAAGAGATAGGCTACCTGTCCTTCACATCTGTAAAACAAATAGATCGATACTTGAAAGATTAATAAAAAAGCTATGTTTGAGTTTGTACTGACAGTCCCTGTGAACGCTGTCACGCTGAGGGTTCTTTAATATTTACTGCCTAAAGCAAAGCTGTTCACGCCTGGCTGAACTCTCCCTGATAGTGTGTGTGAAGCTCAGCTATTTTCTGCTGTATGAGTGGATATGTGGAATGGAAAGGACTTTCACTAAAGTAGATAAGAAATACATAAAACTGTGTTTATGTTTAGAGGGGAACTTTGAGTTACCATGAGAGATCCGGCCCCTCTATGGATCTATGACTGCTAAGATTAAACATGGGGTTAAATACACCAATTCGAATGCTAGCAGAAGAAGAAGCACAGGGGCAGTTGTGAAATCTATTTGGGTAAAGGATGCATTAATCCCTGTTTGATATGAGTTACAGGGATGGTGTTTTTTTTTCTCAACGAATAGGAACCAAACTATGAGGTTGAAGAAATGAATACGGCTTTGCGCAGAAATTCAAAAGTCACCGGGGCAGAAAAGAGGCATTTGCCATCACAAATCTCACCCTATGGCATGTGCTTTTTCTTCATAAACAACAACAAGCAATTAACCTCTTGACGTGCAGCCTGAATTGAGGTGTCAAACTCTGTCGATGCTAAGAAATATTGCAGTTTAGTTCCTGTTCTAATGACTGCTTTTATAGATTGTTCATATGTAAATCATGTTAGATGGACCAAGATTTATGGCCATGGTGGCCATACAATATGGCCTTCCTTTTAGTCTTTTAAAATGCTAATCAGAGTTATACTTGGAATACCAGAATTAGCCAGAAAAGAAGGATGTAAAATATTATACTACATGCATTCAGCATTAAACCCATATGTTTGACACAAACACATACATACATTTAACTTGCTAGGTTAGGCAAAGTATTATTTTAACTGTCTATCTTCATGGTATCATGCAGATGACATGCCAACTCCAGAAAATACATACACTTTACCTTTCAGTCAGACCCACTGTATATTCAAAGCAGTGACAGACTAACAGCCTTTGTGCCTGCTGAGACTTTTGAGAAAGAAGAGTTTCCATAACCTTTTAATATCACACTAAAATTACCATATGGATCACTTCACACCTTAAAGTTTGAGTATACTTTATCATTACTTCTAGAGCAATTAGTATTGCATTTACTGTGCTGTTTATGCCTCAGTGCTGTCGGGGCTGTTGTCTGTATGAGCAGCCACAATGGTGGATAACCCCATCTCCGGATCTTGTTTCAGTCAGGACTAACTGAGGGATTTTGCATATATTTTCTGTTAATGGGGGAAACCAAAGGGCCCAGAATAAGTCCACTCAGAAGAGTGACTGTGATCTTTAATATCACACTAAAATTGATTGATAATTTGATCTAACCAGAAAGTATCTAAATAAATCCACTTGTTTTATAACTATTACAAAACATACCAATATTCCACAACAGCACTCTGTCCACAGTGCAGTGCCTTCAATGTGAAAATGGCTTTAATCTCCCATGGCTAAAACCCAGCGCTCTGGCCAGCAGCTTACACTTTGAGCTTATTGTGTCGTTTTCTCTACAAAATGAAGAGTCACAGCATTAAAGCTTTAAATGCGCTGCTGCTGTCCAGGGATGGATTACCTCCCACACACTGGCCATTGTTTCATTTGATTAATTGGGTATAATTACAAAGCTTGATTTATTTTGCGCATGAACAATTGCAATCAATAATTGACAGATTATCCGTTTGTCCTGTACATTGCCCTTTAGGCTGTACATGCTGCTGTTCACTGTAGGCGCGCCCACAAATTCAATAAAAGAAATTACCTGGGCAGAGGTGTGCACCCAAAACACAAATCAGATAGGTGCCATATGTCGCCATGGCATTTATTATGTCCAAATGCCCTCACACAGAGAGAAGCCTTGGTGTATGTATGGCCTTTTTATTTGTGCATGTGGGAGTGTGGTTGCGCTTGGCTGCATTTGTTTATGGAGGCTTGTCAACTCCAAATGATTCATGCAAACTCATAGCCCATGAACTGATATAGGCTTCTTATCCCTATGTGAAATACTCTGTCGCCTCCCCAAAACTGTGTTATGTGCAGGTCCATAACACAAACACTTTGAAGATAGTGGTGTGGTTTATGTAAATTGCATGGAAGGGAATACATGCAATTGAACTATTGGAGGCATAATCTGATATTATTATTGTTGTATACTCAGTTACATTCTGGTAATAAATGTATAGACCAAGAAAAGGAGCTTTATAGTGGAAATGAAATCAATTTAGTCAAAATAGGTCATGTGAAATATGTAATAACCCAAACAAATCATAGCCTCTTTCATAAAGATTGTTCATCTAAAGCTGCACTATGCAACTTTACTGGAGCGGGACTTGCCATTTGTTAGTCTCATAGAAATTATATTTCTTGTCTTAGAATGTTCCACAGTATGGCATTAAACTTAGATATCATTTTGCATCTATTGAATTACAGGTTTGCATTTATTCAATTACAGGCTAAAAGATACACTACCTCTAAAAACATACCAAACATTGTATCCTTTAGGCAAATTTTAATCAACTTGAAGTTTATTTTTACAGTTTAGCACATGGACTGAACTGGGGCACTCTACGACCTTTTTGAGTTTATTAACTGGGGTGAAGAAGGGGTGTTTTGGGAGACTCTAAACTCGAATTCATAGTGACTCAATTGCCACTGTAAACATATCAGAACATTTGTATTTAATGTTTTGCAAATGAACACGTCCATTTTGTATGTCAGGCACCCAGCCCCACAGTGTTGGATAATTGTCCTCCTGTCTCAGGTATTTAAGCCCTCTGTTGCATCATCCAGATGTACGAGGGCTGCTGTCTCCTGTGGCATCGTTGAGTGGGGAGGTTGTTTTTGAAATGTGCTCACAGGAGGTCCAGCGTCTTAATTGTTCCCTGAGGAAGAGGGTGTAGAAAAACTGCTTTCTCTACCTTAGCATATGTGAAATTTATCAACTGTGTGCTTAATAGATGTTTAGGCCATATTGTGAGAGTGAGTGAATGACTTTGCAGTCTCAGCAGTGAGTTTGTTTTGTCAGGCAACATGCACAGTGGGAACTATGGAGATGCAATCAGCAAAATGCAACTTCACATTGTCATTTTAATCATTTTTATTTAACACAGCATGCAGCCAATGAGAAAAGATGAGCTAAAACATATCATCTTTTACAGTTCAGCATTATCGTGTGAGCTTCCTGAGCTAGGACGATTATCAGTTTTGATCATATTTAACTTGCAGTAGTTGTGTTGTTGTGGTACTGATGAAAAAGGGTGATTACTGCGATGAAGCACCCTGTCATTCTAATTTACACAAATGGCATACTCCTACTTCGACTACTGCTTGGGCATATTAACACAGCAGCTAATGTCAAATCAGACTAATTCAATCTACCACATGCACAATTCACACACATGGTCTAATCCAACATTTCTTACAACAACTTGCACATTGGCTGTGCTACAGGGCATGTAACAAAACAGTGTCTGCTGTGGATGAGGCTATAGAAGACAAACAGCTCCACGGGTCAGTGTGTAGATCTACTTATCATTCAGTTGTGATTTAAATAGACTTTTAAAAACTGTTTTGCCAAATACACATGTAGTAATTTTAACCTCTGGGTAAGTTAAGTTTATCCTATGATATTCACAACTGGGACTATTTGTTTTATCAGCTGTGTTAGGAAAATGATATTTGCTTAAAAGTTGTCAGTTTAAAAAAAAAACATATTAGATTTGAAATGCAAACTGGTTGTGCATAAAAGGGATTAGTGAATATTTTTCATACAAAGAATTACAATGAGATGAGTTATGATATGTTATGCAATGTAACTGTATTTCAGCAGTTACACTTTTATTTGGTGATTTTTAGTAAACAGTTGACAAACAGACATACATTGTTTTAAGTTTTTAGTACTGTGATGTTTTTTACAATATAATAAAATTTAACTTGAAAGTGAAATACATGAAATACAAGTACATGAAAGTATTCAAAACTCAGAAATAGAATGGAATATGTTACAAAATACATTTTAATGCAGGTAGAATTTAGTATTTTGTTAAATACATTATATTGTTCACAGGGCATATGGCATCACCTATCTCCACGGAGACAAGCAGGCCAGATAACTGATCAGATCTGTGGAGAGGCAAGTCTGCACGTAGGTAATGCATGTTTTTCAAAGTATTTTTGAAATTATGTTATTGTTTGTATGTTATTATATTTATTCTTTATTTAACCAAGTAAGTCCTACAGAGGTTTGGAATCAAATTTTTAGGGGATTCCTGACTTTAGAGGGGGCTTATGTGTTCCTCCTTTTTTTGTGGTAGGGGAAACTGGAGTACCCAGAGGAAGCAGGCACAGGGAGAACATGCAAACTCCAGGGGAATCGAATATGGGACCTTCTGACTGTGGGGCTGAATGCAAGTCAAATGACCTCTTCTGTCTGACTGTTTATTTTAATCTAACTTGGATTATATTGTCAATACCAGAAGCATTTTTCATTACATTTCTAAACATTTAAAAAATGTAAAACACAGAAGCACTCACCGCTGCTGCCTTGTCTTGAAGGAGAGTCAAAAGGATAACACATGCATTGGAGCATGAAGCTTGTGCAGGGCAGCATGCTAGGTTAACAGTAGGGGTCAGAGTTCAATTGATTCATGCAGAGAGCAAAGATGGTGAACATTTAAGGAGGACAAATGGTAATTCTGCTAGCATATTATTTAGTTTTAATTACATTCTAACAGTTTTTTAAATTACCTGCATCAAATAGTTGGCACTTTCAGTATTTCAGTATTGTGAGAGTACCATTGCTTATAATGATACTTTAATCAGTAATTACTTTACTTGTGCATGAGATAATAAACTATAATATAACAAAGACCTGGGATCTCTCTGGCTCCAACATTTCTCAAGGTCTGTGAGGACTTCCCTTGAGTTGATATCAGATGCAGTTCTGCACAATGAGATGTTCATCCTCCGAGGCTGTGTTACGGCTGCAGCATGACAAAACAGCTTACTTTCACTGAGGCTCAGTGAAACTAAGCTGTATTCAGTCCAAGGATGAATGGATGGCATTAACATTCATAACTATTCAACAATGTTACTATGCAAGTTTAGAGCTTTGTATTCTGGCATCATAATCAAAGCAGGGGGAAGATTAAACTAGAAACTTCAAATAGTGTAGAAATCTTTGTGATGTCATCAACATAACTGTGTTTAATCTGCTGCTATAGTGCTTGAAAGCGACCTACCTCTGTGTCCTCTTCATCACTTCTGACAAGGCAAACCAATTAATCTTATGTATAAATAGAGGAGCTGGTTTCACCCAATCTTAAGCACTCCCAGTGAGATGAATATACCCTCAGTGTGTAAAAAGTGACAATGAATTCCCTCTTTTATCTGTCACAAATCAAAAACAGTTTGATCATTTCTAACCACACATCAGTACAGTGACATAAGTTTTTCTGGCACAACCCTTGTATTAAGGCATTGGATATAGAATATATATTAATACGAAAAATAGTTGCCTAGTCGATTAAAATGTTGATCGTCTTATGATCACCCAATTTTTTAAATATGTCTTATTATTTTATTTAGATAATAAGGTATTATATGCACAACAGCAGACAGGAGAATGAGTTAGCTGGAGTTTTTATAGTGCCACACATAGCGCCTGATGCAGGGCATGTCTTTAGTCCAACAACAATTTAGTTTCTTAGAACCCTAATATATCAGAGCTTCAGTTGCAAAGCCTTTACCTGACCTAAATATGCTTACACCATCAAAACATTCATGTTTATATAATGAATAACTGTGCTTCTCATGGTCATGGTGCACTGAATTAACTGCATTAATGAGATGACATAATCTGTGGTTCCAGTCTATATTTGATTCTGTACAGGACAGCATATGACCAAAAGACTGGAAATAAATTTCTAATATAATCTGATTATGATTATAAGATTATTTCTTATTACCTCCTTCACTGTACACTACTTTAAATATCTGTGTTCAATTTGAGAAACACCACTTTCAACTTCAAATGCTCTCATCTCTGTGCTATAAATACTCTTATTATTATTCATATGTCTTTTTATGGCACCCCTATAGAAAACATTCCACTTTTGCTCCTGACAATCTTCTCTTGTGTGTGTTTTTTTCTACAATGCATAGACGTAATATTCACACATTTTATTCAGTAACATTGTGAAAGTAATATAGAAATCATATGTCTCCTTTATTAATTACCATAATTCTTGATATACCAGACTGACCAATTGGTTTAAAGCTTACAGTTTTCAGTTCAAATGCACTTATCTACAGTAAGTAATTTTTCAAATCATATATTTAAATGAGTGAGAATACCATATTCAGCAGTTATAACTTTGATTGTAACTGGAATACTTGTGAGTCTTTTTTTAATGTAAAGTTAAAGTTCTAAATCAGTGATGTTTCAGTCTCTCTCTAAATATGCTCCCCATTTTGAGCCAAAATGTTATGCTTTTGTTTTTATCAGCACAAAAAGAGGTGTACATGCTTCAGACCGTATCCTTTTTACTGACCCAAATGGAAATTAAAAGGAGCGATAAGACGCAGAGGCTGTGATGAAGAAAGAGCTCAAAGGGGGAGTGTGCATTCATCCCACAGAATGAACAAACGCCATTTTTTGTGATTTATATGGTTGTCCTGGCTACCGGTGCCTGTTGGATTTATGCCAGTCGCTGTTTCGATTGGTCAGGGAGAGTGAGTACCCTGCTCCTCCTCGACCTGCAGGGGAGGAACATCCAAACTCTACTCTAAAGCAATATGTTTAAGGCCTACAGATACTTGCAATTTGCTACATGTTATCCTAATTATATATTATCTTATCTAACTATCAAAATAGATATATAGGTGTGTCTGTGCGACCATGGTCTAACTGTGCTCATCGTCTGAATCTATATCATTCGAGTGAATTCGACTTCCTACTCAGTGTAGGATCTTTTTTTTTTCAAGAAGGATCAGAGTGATGGGCCCCTGATCAAGAGATCAGGGCACAGTTAGATTACTGCTTGATAATAACAGCCTAATGATAGCATGCATCTTGTACGTGTTCAGCCCCCCGTCCTCCCCATCCCTGCACGGTAATTGTACTTACTCCTCCTGTACTAGTACTACTACAAAGCACTGCCTTTCGTGCGCCCCTGCTGGTGCAGAGCAGTAGCAGCGGGCGCCGCGGGGGGTTTAAAAGCCCCGACTGAAGAGAAGCTGCCCACAGTCAGTGCGAAGGAGCAGTGCGCACGGGAAGTTTATCTTCCATTACTACACCCTCAATCCAAAGGATCAGTGCACGCGCCAAGGAGATGGCAACCCACGCGCAGCAGCCTCCACACCTGCACCTGGCGGAGATCACCGCGACGCAGTTCATTGACATCTGGAAACATTTTGACTCTGACGGTGAGTGTGCAAAGTTCTATAGCCTGTTTAAACAGTACTAATGCCTGTGGATTTTGACACGTTTTGCGAGAAGATGTTTGAGCTTTAGTTTTTACTAAAATAAGTTCTTTCGTTTGTATCTTATTTTCTTGATCCTTGCGCGCAAAACAAACCAAACACATTTACATGCTTTCAACAATTTCATTTTAATTATTAGATCTCCTCCAATTAATTAGTGCATGTTTTGACTCAACACCATAGACATATTGTTTTATTTATAACTGTCCTTAATAAAAAGCCAAAGAAACCAAACCATTATATGAAAAAGGGGCACACGTGCAGAGTGGGTCCTGACAAGTGAAGGTGCCAGCACGCGGAGCAAATGGGTATTTTCCGCTTCAACTATGTTGGATAAGAAAAAGTAGAAAGAAAATAAACGTCTCTTGCACACAAGCCTTCGTGCCTACAATGACGGTATGTTAAAGTTTTTAAATTATCAGCTGTGCACAAGAAGAAAATCCAATTCATTATCATCAACAGGGGTTGTTTTTTGAGAGGGTCCTGAAAGTTGACCAGCGTTTAGTCCACTGAACTGGTTGCAAATTGTTTAGTGATGCCAACTCTAGATGGCATTAGTTTTGGTCCTCCTGTTTTCAATTGATGAGTGACAGATAGACCTAGTAACAGATACAGATGATAAAATCTCAATCTCTAGTAGCGATCTTTCTGGGATTTTTCCATCCATTCATCCATTTTCGTCCGCTTATCCGGGGCCGGGTCGCGGGGGGAGCAGCCTAAGCAGGGACTCCCAGACTTCCTTCACCCCAGACACATCCTCCAGCTCCTCCGGGGGGGACCCCGAGACGTTCCCAGGCCAGCCGAGAGACATAGTCCCTCCAGCGTGTCCTGGGTCTTCCCCAGGGCCTCCTCCCGGCGGGACATGCCCGGAACACCTCCCGAGGGAGGCGCCCAGGAGGCATCCGGAACAGATGCCTGAGCCACCTCAACTGGCTCCTCTCGACGTGGAGGAGCAGCGGCTCTACTCCGAGCTCCTCCCGTGTGACTGAGCTCCTCACCCTATCTCTAAGGGAGCGCCCAGCCACCCTGCGGAGGAAACTCATTTCGAGCGCTTGTATCCGCGATCTCGTCCTTTCGGTCACTACCCAGAGCTCATGACCATAGGTGAGAGTAGGAACGAAGACTGACCGGTAAATCGAGAGCTTCGCCTTTCGACTCAGCTCCCTCTTCACCACAACGGTCCGATACAGCGACCGCATCACTGCCGAAGCTGCACCGATCCGCCTGTCAATCTCACGTTCCGTCCTTCCCTCACTCGTGAACAAGACCCCGAGATACTTGAACTCCTCCACTTGAGGCAAAGACTCCCCACCCACCCGGAGAGGGCAAGCCACCTTTTTCCGGTCGAGAACCATGGCCTTGGACTTGGAAGAGCTGATCTTCATCCCAGCCGCTTCACACTCGGCTGCAAACCGCCCCAGTGCACACTGCAGGTCCTGGCTCGATGAAGCCAACAGAACAACATCGTCCGCAAACAGCAGAGATGAAATCCTGTGGTCCCCAAACCGGACCCCCTCCGGCCCCTGACTGCGCCTAGAAATTCTGTCCATAAATACAATGAACAGAACCGGTGACAAAGGGCAGCCCTGGCGGAGTCCAACATGCACCGGGAACAGGTCTGACTTACTGCCGGCAATGCGAACACAGCTCCTGCTCCGGTCATACAGGGACCGGACAGCCCTTAGCAAAGGGCCCCGGACCCCATACTCCCAGAGCACCCCCCACAGGACACCACGAGGGACACGGTCGAATGCCTTCTCCAAGTCCACAAAGCACATGTGGACTGGTTGGACAAACTCCCATGAACCCTCGAGCACCCGATGGAGAGTGTAGAGCTGGTCCAGTGTTCCACGGCCAGGACGAAAACCACACTGCTCCTCCTGAATCCGAGGTTCGACTATCGGCCGGATTCTCCTCCCCAGTACCCTGGCATAGACCTTACCGGGAAGGCTGAGAAGTGTGATCCCCCTATTGTTGGAACACACCCTCCGGTTCCCCTTCTTATACAGAGGGACCACCGCCCCGGTTTGCCAGTCCAGAGGTACTGTCCCCAACCGCCACGCGATGTTGAAGAGGCGTGTCAGCCAAGACAGCCCCACAACATCCAGAGACTTAAGGTACTCAGGACGGATCTCATCCAACCCCGGAGCCTTGCCACCAAGGAGCTTGCCAACCACCTCAGTGACTTCGGCCAGGGTGATGGATGAGTCCGCCTCCGAGTCCCCAGCCTCGGCCTCCTCCTCGGAGGACGTGACGGTGGGATTGAGGAGATCCTCAAAGTATTCCTTCCACTGCCGGACAACGTCCCCAGTCGAAGTCAACAGCTCTCCCCCCGCACTGTAAACAGTGTTGGTGAAGAACTGCTTTCCCCTCCTGAGGCGCCGGACGGTTTGCCAGAATCTCTTTGAGGCCGTCCGATAGTCCTTCTCCATGGTCTCCCCGAACTCCTCCCAGCTCCGAGTTTTTGCCTCCGCGACCACACGGGCTGCAGCACGCTTGGCCCGCCGGTACCCGTCAGCTGCCTCAGGAGTCCCCCGAGCCAGCAAGGCCCGATAGGACTCCTTCTTCAGCTTGACAGCATCCCTTACTTCCGGTGTCCACCACCGGGTTCTGGGGTTGCCGCCGCGACAGGCACCACAGACCTTACGCCCACAGCTCCGAGCAGCTGCATTGACAATAGAGGCCAAGAATGAAGCCCACTCGGACTCCATATCTCCGGCCTCCCCCGGAATCCGGGAGAAGTCCTCCCGGAGGTGCGAGTTGAAGGTCCCTCTGACAGAGGGCTCCGCCAGACGTTCCCAACAGACCCTCACTACACGCTTGGGCCTACCAGGTCTTTCCGGCTTCCTCCTCCGCCAGCGAACCCAACTCACAACCAGGTGGTGATCAGTTGACAGCTCAGCCCCTCTCTTCACCCGAGTGTCCAAGACACGCGGCCGGAGATCAGATGACACGACGACAAAGTCGATCATCGACCTCCGGCCTAGGGTGTCCTGGTGCCACGTGCACTTATGGACACCCTTGTGCTCGAACATGGTGTTCGTTATGGACAAACTGTGACTAGCACAGAAGTCCAATAACAAAACACCACTCGGGTTCAGATCGGGGAGGCCGTTCCTCCCAATCACCCCTCTCCAAGTGTCACTGTCGTTGCCCACGTGGGCATTGAAGTCCCCCAGGAGAACAATGGAGTCCCCGGTCGGTGCACTGTCTAGTACCCCTCCCAAGGACTCCAAGAAGGCCGGGTACTCAGCACTGCTGTTCGGCCCGTAGGCCGACACCACAGTGAGAGACCTGTCCCCGACCCGAAGGCGCAGGGACGCGACCCTCTCGTTCACCGGGGTGAACTCCAACACACAGCGACTGAGCTGTGGGGCAATGAGCAGGCCCACACCAGCCCGCCGCCGCTCCCCGCGGCCAACGCCAGAGAAATGGAGAGTCCAGCCCCTCTCAAGGAGTTGGGTTCCAGAGCCCAAACTGTGCGTGGAGGTGAGGCCGACTATTTCTAGTCGGTAACGCTCAACCTCCCGCAAAAGCTCAGGCTCCTTCCCCCCCAGCGAGGTGACATTCCATGTCCCCAGAGCTAGTCTCCATGTCCGGAGATCTGGTCACCGAGGCCCCCGCCGTCGACTGCTGCCCAGATCTCTCTGCACTGGCCCCATATGGATCCTCCTGCGGTTGGTGGGCCCACGTGAGGACGGCCCCACGTCGCTCCTTCGGGCTGAGCCCGGCCGAGCCCCGTGGGGGGAGGCTCGGCCACCAGGCGCTCGCTGGCGAGCACCCACCCCAGGCCTGGCTCCAGGTTGAGGCCCCGGTGACACCAATCCGGGCGACGTAACTGGCCTTGCTCGTACACTCATCATAGGGGCTTCTGAACCGTTCTTCGTCTGACCCGTCCCCCCGGACCTGTTTGCCTTGGGTGACCCTACCAGGGGCATGAAGCCCCCGACAACATAGCTCCCGGGATCATTCAGGCACTCAAACCCCTCCACCACGATAAGGTGACGGTTCAAGGAAGGGGGATTTTTCTCTTTTTACATTTAAATACTATGCTAAATATAACAGCTAAAATAAAAATAAAATAATGTGTCAAACATTAACATTTCAGTATCTGAATCCATTTTCATTGGACACAGTTCACAATGTGCTTCCCCCATATGGTACATAAAACAAAGAGCACCGATGGTAAAACAATATAAAAAATAATATCAAGGACATGCATAAAATAAAGTACATAAATAAAAAACTGGACTAATGTATAACAAATATACAGAATGGACAGAACCACAGAGCAAAACTAGCAGAGAAAATAGATGACATATTGTTGAAGTGACTAATTTAAAGTGGCATGCATTTTAAAGTCTTCATGAGTCCAGAGTCCTAGCAGAAGGATTAGCTGCGATCCAACCTGCTCATCCTCAAGTCCAGGAACTGTACAAGTCTTGGAGATATGGGAGAGCGCACAATGCCCTGCAGTTTGTGTCTTTGTCCCTGGCAGTGGCCCCACATGGTGATGGAGGAGGAGAGGATGGATTCAGTGATGCTGCACCATCATTTGGGCTGGCACATTGGCTTTCCTCAGATGCAGCAATAAGTACATGGCCCCGGTTGATGAGGGAGCTGATGGTCGCTCTCACTAAAGATCCTGGGTGATGATGATGCTGAGGAAGAGGAAAGAGTCCATGCTGGTGATGGGGATGTCAATCAGGGCAGGCTGTGACTTTTGTGGAGTCTGCGATCATCTGCACTGTCTTTTGGGCATTGAGCTCCAGGTTGTTGCCATCAGGCCATCTGAGATGAGCCCAATGAGGGTGGTGTCATCTGCAAACTTTTCAGTTTTTATGGAGTCAGTAAAGTTGGAAAAGAGCAGAGGAGAAAGTACACAGCCCTGTGAAGTTGCTGTGCTGAAAGTCTGAGTGTCAACCATACGCTGCCTCCGGTCCGTCAGGAAGTCTGTCCTCCCTCTGCACGGAGAGTGGGGCACGAGCTTGTTCTAGAGCAGAGCAGGAGGGAGTCCATAAACAGAATCGTGGAGTAGGTTGTTTGAGAGTCCAGATGCTGCAGAATGAAGTAAGTGTGGTGTATACTGTGGATAACTGAATGTACTTGGACACATTTAATTTAGTTGGTAAATGGACATTGACCTCACAACAGACATCTGCTGTGAAGTTTATAAACCTTTTTAGACAGGTTAATTGGTAGGTCTAACTGCATGGCTCACATATCAGCTCATTGCAGCTTTTGTTTTTGGGAACATTTGATGATGAATTGGTTCTGGATGTATCACTGTGCAGCAGAGGCAGACCTCTGACAGCAGCTGTAGTGCAGTGGTGACTGGCCACTGCAGATCCTTCAGCAGCGCCAACTCCATAAAGGGGAAAACAACATGATGACTGAGAATAATGATCAAGTTTTCTTTGCAAAATGTAACCATTATTGTGCCTCTTTGGTCACATTTTTTCATTGCCTTTGGCATCTCTGAGTCACTGCTGCATCCATCTAAAGTGAAACTAAACAATCAGGAGCTGTGGTGCATGAGAAAATGTTGTCAATAAAGAGGCTGTGTCTGTGCAGTGTACTGTGAGCACAATGCAGTGGTGCATACAACACTAAAAAGTTAGGGTCCATGAACCTCCAGTGCTAGTCCCAAGCCTCAATAAATGAAGGTTTCTTGAGGAAGTGCACAGATGTGTTGATAAAATGTATTATTTTGTAACTATTTCTGTATGGAGTCACAATATGCAGTGTGAAATAATGTAACACAACCTCTGTGTGCCACTTATATATGCACTGGCCCATGTCATATAGAGGTTTATTTCTATTTGAAATGACAACTCAGCCAAAGCACAGATGGTGACGTGGGGCACCTATCAAAAACAGTGTGTGTGGAGCCCAAGAGATGAGAGGATCAGAGATTAAGACAAGAAGGGGGTCAGTCGAGCTCTACATTTTATTCTGTACATCTGTGTTGTGCTCACTCTCCAAATAACATTATTAATTTCTATTTTTGTCCCATAAAATGATGGACACTCGGCCCCGCCAGGGTTGCAGACAGATGGGACTCAATCTTATGATTACACAGAGAATTTAAACCTGAATGGGAGGGACACAATTCAGAAAAAAAAAAATATTGTATTAAATCATTCTGGCCTGGTCACATGACTGTTACAAGACCTGGGGAAGTGAATGCACCAATAAGCATCTATTTGGCTGCATTCTCTTCTCTTGGGTGAGCATAGACTCATCAGACTGCTGTCTAAACTAAACCACTATAGTCCCAGCCCCGGGTGCAGACTAAACTGGCTAAGGGTGCATTCAAGTTTCAAAGGAGTGCAAATATAATACACTTCTATTACGTGCCATTATTTTAGCAGCCTAAAATTAAGGTGCAAACATTTTTAACTGAAGTTGCAATTTTCCCTTTTACACCCCTATAGACCAAGGCCTGTACAGTCCCTCAAAAAAATTTCAAAATGTTGTGTCATTAGTAAACTTTGAAGATGTACCAATTGCAGTTTGTCTTATTGATTAAATTCAAGATTATTTTTCTGCTCTGCAGGAAATGGTTATATCGAAGGAAAAGAGCTGGAGAATTTCTTCAGAGAGTTGGAGCTGGCCAGAAGAGGGGCAGGAGTGGTTAGTGAAGTCAAAAAATTTGATTATTTGATTAAATAATAATTTTGCATCACTGTATCACTTACCTAATCAATCTCCAGGATCCGTCACATGCTACATTCAGAGAGAAAATGAATGAGTTCATGTCCAGCTTTGACAAGAACTCGGACGGGAAAATTGAGATGTCAGAGGTAACACAAAATCTTCTTTGTAGTAGTAGGTGTAGTAGTATGGAGTAGTTTCTAATACTTTTTCCGTTTCTCACCTGCAGTTGGCTCAGCTTCTGCCGACAGAGGAAAACTTCCTGCTGTGTTTTAGGGAGTTTGTTGGATCCAGCTCTCAGTTTATGGCTGTAAGTGCAAATTATAATATGATTTGAATACCATTTCAATATAAATAATCACCAATAAAGAATAAAAGAATAAATATTAAGATAAAAATTTGCCCTTGGATGAACAAACCATATTTTAATGTATTGAAGGTACATTAAAGTAACATTTCATTGGCAAAACATATCCACCAATGCATGGACCAATGATATCCACAACCAACCTGCAAAGAAATTTGATTTTGAAAACATCGTCTTCTTTTTAGAATCTTGGGTAAAATGATAACTAATTAATTAATCACATTTGTTAATTAGTTTTAGAAGATATTCCTAATTTGACCTGAAAAAGAAGTGAGGCATATATTGTACCCTACTGGAAATCATGTTTAAGATTTGCATAATGTCAAAAAGAATTACTTAAAATAAATTCAGCTTTTGAGAAAGAGGCTTGTTTGATGGCACATTACTCTGGATCAGCATTAAGCACATATGGCTTCATCTTGATGAAAGCAAAGCAAGTCTGCGTAAAAACTTAAAGAGATGACTTGTGATGTACACAACCAGTTAAGAGGCATTATATTTAAACTGCTCCCCAGGAATATTCTATAGCATTTCCAATAGAGTGAATAAAGTGTTTGTAATAAATTTGTTTGCAATTATATTTCCTGCATATTTTTATACAAAGCACAGTTTATGAGTAGCAGTTAAAATGATGGATAAATTCTGAGTTTTATTGCGTAAACTTAAAGGTATAACTAATGTATAAATGTGAAACATGCCATTTGCAGTCATCATTTAACTTCAAAGGCTGGCTGAATTGGTAGGCAAGTTGTGAGATGTAGCTTTTATCTGCTGTGGAAAATGTAGGACCACTATACCTAATGGCTTGCATATTTATAACATGCTGTAATACTAAAAGCCAAGATTGTTTTCTCCTGCCCCAGCAGTGGACGTGACCCTTGACCTATTGGCATGCCAGTCAGAAAAGCATACAACTTCATGATAAATACGCCTTCAATTCCTATGGAGAAAATAATTAGCGGTAAAAGAGGGGGTCTTGAACATCTGGTCTAGTGCAATTGGACATAAGCCACACTGCATGCTCTCTGCAGTCCACTTAGTGCAGCAGGTCTTCAAAGCTATTCTCAGACTGCCATACATTATGAATGGAGTGCAGCTTTCTATTGGGCTAAGCTGGAGAATACTGGAGGGAGCTTAGGTATCCATCTTTGATAAGCATCGTGACAAAAACTATATTTACACTTTGGTAGAAGACACCCCAGAGTGCCCTTTATCTGTATACTGATCATATATAAACCACTGGCTAGCCTTATTTATGTTGTTGTGACTAAAGTTGTTTGTAAAAGTGAATATTGTTACTCTTCACCTTCAGGCCTGGAGGAGGTATGACACTGACCGGAGCGGATACATTGAGTCCAATGAGCTGGAGGTAAGCAAACTTAATTGTATAACATGTAATTAAACATTAAGCCTATAATTGCTTATTAATACAGATAAAAATCTGAAACTTGTACTGTGCTACTGTACTGTGGATGGGTGATTTGGCAAAATATTACCACAATTTTCAACAGCCAAAATCATCATTCATGTACTATATGTTTTCATTATATATTTTGTGCCTTTTGTGAGGTAACTAATTCCACGTTCTTCTTTTGAGAGTTTGCGGTTCACTGTAATTGGATAAATCCACCTGTCAGTAAGTGTGGGGAACAACAAGGAGAGTGAGTAGTACATAAGGAGTGGATAGGTAGAGAATAGAGAGCATTATTAAGCACTGAATCACAGACTAAAAGGTATTGTGACATGGATGGGAGTACAGTTTTATTTTTTATTGTTATATTGTACATACATACATTCATTGTAGAAAACTATATGAGAGCATAAGGAGAGCAAACTTTCTTACACAGGCAATGTGTAAAGTAATAGACTACATGAGTAGCAGCATGGTCATAGCACACAATTATTATTAATATAGTAATAAAAGTAAAAATTACAAACCACTATAATACAATACAAACAATTTTCTACTCAGTAATAATAACTGCGTTGAGTACTTTTAGTCTCTCTGTCTCTCTCTCGCCAGTACTTGCTTTAGTTTATTTAATGAGACAGGGACAGTGCACAATATACATTAACCTTAACAGAAGAGATACATTGTACCAGGTTGTAGCACCACTGCTAATTTCCACCTGTAGTTCCTGGGTAGGTTAATTGACTGATTGTATTTAATTGACCTTAGCTATCAGCTATTCTTCCTGGAGACTTATGCAACATGTTTTGGGTTAATGGGGGAACCTATCCAGACATGGGGAGAAACATGCACTCCACAAAGAAAGGCCTGGATGGCCCAGTGATCGAACCCAGAACCTTCTTACTGTGAGGCATGAGTGCTAGTGCTCAGCTGCTGTGGATTTGATTATCTCTACAAGACCACAAGTCCCTTTTTTGTGTCCAAAACCAAAATATAAACCAAACCCTGTGTGCCCTCTGTACCTAACCCAGGAGACACACACAAATCTCCTTTTGACCCAACATTCTGACAGATTTACTGTTACATAACTAAATGACTGGTGCATTTCACTCTTTCTCATCAGGGGTTTCTCTCAGATTTGCTGAAAAAGGCCAACAGAAACTTTGATGACAAGAAGCTCACCGAGTACACACATACTATTGTAAGTATTTTTATAAAAAGAATTCTCCCAGTACATTAAATATTCGCATACATTTTTCCTGATCTTGTGGTTGATTCTCTACAACCTCTTAAATGTAATGACTCTGGTGTCTTGAATTTTAAAAACATGAATGAACAGCATCAATGCGGGACTTCATCAGTTCAGCTGCTGTGCTGAGCCATCACTTTTGTAGCCACCAGCATCTCTCTACCATCTGTAACCCCAACATGTTCAACTGCCCTATTTAAGCAGTTTCTGTTGGTTATATATGTTATATTATACGCTGCTTATAAACTGATATTACTACTGTTTAGTACTCAAAACACAATGTCTGTATGTTATTCAGCTCAAGATGTTTGATCTCAATGGTGATGGAAAACTAGGACTCTCTGAAATGGCTAGGTGAGTATATATCTATTACCTCAAAACATATCAACTCAAAAACACACTGCAAAAAGTAATTACTAGGCAAGTTAAAATTTAAGAATTAAGAACATTTTACTTTATTTGAGTACATTCAACTTGACAAGTAAGAATATCTACCAATGGAATAAGTATGTTTTTCTTAATTCAAGCAACATTATATTTTGTTTCTTATTTTAAGTGCAAACAGTTTTTCTTATCTTAAGTGTAGCCAGAAGCAGTTTTATTCCGCTGGCAGATAATTTTACTTGTCAAGTGAAATTTACTCAAATCATGATAAAACTAAATCTTAAGTCATCTTAACTTGGCCAGATTTGAGTTTTTGCTGTGTAATTAATAACTAACACTTGTTTCTTGCAGACTTTTGCCAGTGAAAGAAAACTTCTTACTAAAATTTGAGGTACTTTTTTTTTTTTTTTCAATCTTGTTAACTTCAGACATTTCATAATGTCTGACATTAATTTCAGACAACTTTGAGCATCTTCATCTACAAAACACAAATGATAAACTTTGAATGTGACTTTAATGATTCAGTTGACTATAATATTCACCAATCTTGACTAACAACTCTTGACACATTCCATTTGCGTTGACAGACACAATTATATATTAAGTTGAATAAATGTTGTATAATGTAAAAGATATATACTAAAGTGATTGACTCTGGGATTATAAAGGCATTATGTAACAAGATTTAACCCCACAAATACCAGTGGATGTATGGGCTGTGGTGACATTTTGACACTGTATATGTGTATTCATCTTGTGTGTTGACATATGTAGATTTCAGCTCAGGGGGAGAAGATCAACAATTCCTTTCTGACTGTGGATTAGAGTGTCTGATCAGGATTAACTCAACTCTAGCCCTAGTTATCATAATCTGCATGGATTAATATCAGGTCTAGATCTGATGCCAGGGCTTTTAATGCACTTGAGAAATGTCTCAGTTGTCAACATTTCTTGTTTTTCTTTTTGTAGGGCATCAGGATCTCAGTGAAAGAGTTTGACGCACTCTTCACTTTTTATGACAAGGTAAATGATGAAAGTCATTGTAGTGAATCCTGCCATTTGGCATTAATTAAATGCCTCTACATGTCTTTATTCAGGACGGGAATGGATATATCGATGAGCAGGAGCTTGATGCCTTGCTCAAAGACCTCTGTGACAAGAACAAAATGGTAATGAATAGTCAGTCATTGATTCTTCAGTTCAAGTTTCTTTTCAAAGGCCATTTATAGAGTACAGATGGATTAACTAGCCTATACAACCTTTGCATTTGTCTCCTCATGCACTGGACTTTCTGACACTGCTTAGAGTAAAAATAATGAAATTAAGTACTATGAATTGGTTCATTTTGTTAAGGAAATCTCAATCAGGATCTTTGCTGACACAGCAGGTTTTTACTTTAAGAGTATGTGTCTATATCAGTCATGAGAAACTGGTATCCATAGAACCTGACCTTCACTTTGGGAACCCTTGAAATAGACAAACTTAATATGAATGAATATTTTTTTAATTTCCTATTTGAAATGCTGAATCCTAAAAATATAACTTTTATTATTCAGGACGTGGATTCGAATGAGCTGAAAGGTTACAAGAAAAGCATCATGGCTTTGTCAGATGAGGGCAAACTGTACCGGACAGAGCTGGAGATAGTCCTCTGCCGGGACTCCACACTGTGATCCCCTCCTCTCTTCCTTCAAATATCTTCTCCTGGTATAACCTGGTGCATGTTACCCCATACCCCGCTGTAGAGTGAAAAGTGCAACTGGAAGCACAAAGTGTACTGCAGGCTGTTTTAGATTTCCCTCATAACATTTTATTTAATTTTACATATCGTTTGAATTTGAATTAAATATCAAGATTTAAACATCCTTTATATTTAAATTCCTGTTTCACCCTACTCACTGGCTTGTGACCAGTGGGTGTTTTATTTCATGTTTACATTTGTCTTCCCCTTTTACATGTCATGTAGCAGCAGTAGATTTATTTATTAATATTATTTATTAAACTGTTACTCTTGAAGAGGCTTGTACTGTTCCATAAGAGATATTATTGAAAATGAATAAATATCAATACCTAATTTTTGTTCATCAGGTCACTGTTGCAATCGTCTTCTGTCCTATGTTTACAAAGGTACTGTTTATGAAAAGCTTTATGTGAAAATGTATTTCTGCACTGCAAGACTTCTGCAGCTCCAGAGTGTCCTAGAGTTGCTCTCTCCACCTACTCTAATCTCGTGGTAGCAGAATGTGTGATTTAGAAAAAAAGCTTGGGCTGTTCCATTTTTCATAAGCAGAAATGCACTTAAAATCCTGTATGGATTTTTTTTAGTACACAGAAGAGGAAGGCCAGAGCTCAGCCACATTGCTACCTATAGCCTATCACACATCTGTGTCACAGCTTGAGAATACATGACACTGCAACCAAAGATTTTCATATGAATTATTTAAGACTTTTAAGAATCACTTGTTTTCTGAACTTTCTAACTTTGGGGATTTCTTCTCTGTTGGCCCAAGTGAATGATGCATGTTTTTCTGTGTGTTTAACTTTATGTGCATCTGAATGATGGCATCTTTATGAATCTACACACCCTTTTGAACCTTATATATAGACCGCTGTGCCTTCCATCAATTAGTAATCAAAGCATTCATCTTTAATTAAACTCCCTATCTTTCCCACACACTCCCTCTCTCATGAGCATCTTACTCACACACAAAAACAATATGTTATGGTACACATTAGACATTAAAGTGCATACACTTGGAGAGATACACAAATGCACAAATAAATGAATGTTATAGTCCTTCCTGTTGACAGAGAGAAAACTGCGTTATCTTCGCTCTGATTCCTTCACATTCAGAGGAAAAAGACAAGCATATAATGTATTATTTGCCTCTGCACAGCTGTACTCTAACCCCATTCATTCATGAAAACAGTCACCGTTAAAATATGAACATGGTATTCAGACAGTTTCGGAGTGGCAAAATATGATGATTATATTCCTAGGACTTTTCCTGAGTAGCTACATTACACAGACTGGTACACACACAAATCCAGTCAGTCTTTTGAGGGATATGGAAAATGCTATTTTTTTTTTGTCTACAACAAAAACATAAAATACAAATTTTGTAAAACCAGACATGCAAACACATCTTCAATTTTAATCATAATTTTGTTTTTAACTGTTGTCAATATTATATGGTTTTATGGTACCTTAAGAAGGACTTTTTGTAATAACAATCATTCAATTAAAGCCGCACGCGGCGATGGTGGCCCTCGCCCCGGCGCGCAGTTGCTCCCCAGGGGACAGCCGGGGACTCGCGACCGCCCCGACACGCCACTCACTCTTCCCGACATCCGCTCAGGCCGACAGCTCATGCATTAGACACATTATATAATGCACCTTTAAATATTTTTAGGAGTCATTGCGCCCCTGCTGGCCAACAGTGGAAAATGCACCATGTCCGTTATTTATTTTTTTGCTCATAGTCATGCATAGAACTTATTCCCTGAATTTGGTACAAATCCAATAATGTTGACATGTCATGTCTATGGTAGGGGGCGCTATGGAGTTCACATTTCATATGTTTTATAGTGTATTATATTCAGGCTGGGATCAGGCATTAGTGATTCAAATTTCAGCACGATCAGACTAAGCCTGTGGGTGTTTTAAAATATTTTTTGGGGGAGTCTTTGCGCCCCTGCTGGCCAATGGTGGAAAATGCACCATGTCTGTAATACACTTTTTTGCTTGTAATCATGCATAGAATTTAATCCCCGAATTTGGTCTAAATCCGATATTGTTGACGTTTCATGTCTACGCTAGGGGGCGCTATAGAGTTCACTTTTCATATGTTTTATAGTATATTATATTCAGGCTGAGATCAGGCATTAGTGATTCAAATTTAAACACGATCAGATTAAACATGGGCATGTAATAATTTTTAAACTATTTTTTGGGGGAGTCTTTGCGCCCCTGCTGGCCAGTGGTGGAAAATGCATCATCTCCGTAAGAGACTTTTTTGCTTGTCATCATGCATAGAATTTAATTTCCGAATTTGGTACAAATTCGATAATGTTGACGTTTCATGTCTATGGTAGGGGGCGCTATAGAGTTCACTTTTATTAGATTTCATATTTCATTACATTCAGGCCTGGATCACACAATTGTGATTTGAATTTGAGTTCTCTAGGACAATGCCTGTGGCCGTGACAGGTCACCGAAGAAAGAAATGAAGGTGTTTTTCGCCGGCGAGCTACGGGCGAACCGTAAGGAGTATCCCAAAAACGTGGATGATTTGAGTGAAGCTGTCTTTAGATGTGACATGTCAAATGCTCATTTGGACCAAACACCAGGGACTAGTAGCATTGTGCACACACGCAAGTCAAAACGGCTCCGAATATTTGATCCAATATGGCCGACTTCCAGTTTGTCATAGGGTCATGCTCCAATTCATCTTTTGGCTTGTGTCATTGTTCTCTATCACTGTCCCGAATTTCGTTTTCCTGCGACAAACTTTGCCTGTCCCCACTCCCATAGGGGTCCAATTCTAGGCGGCGCTGTTGAGTCGGGTCACTCGGGTCATTGTTGCGATGCCAATTTTATCGAATTTTTCGACAAGCCGGTCGATCTGAATCCCGGTTTGGGGACTTTTCGTCCATGTTCAGGGGGTCAAAAATGCGATTCAATGTGGGGAAAAAGAATTTAAAAAAAAAAGAAACTGAGGAAGAACAATAGCCCTCGCCAATTATTACGTTACTGGCTCGGGCCAATGACATATTCCTAGGGAGAAAAGAGATGCAATGAAGTCTGCCATACCGCAATACATTCCAATAATCACATAATTACCGAGCATTGAATAGAAAGTAGTTGGCTATAGTAGGCTATTAATGTGTGCTGTTGTACACATTCATAAAGAAATCATAGCCTAGATAATAACAATTTCAGAACATTTTAAAACATTAGGAACAACATTTTAAACACCCGATGCTGTAAATATGATATTATAACCCCTGTGTATTAGGATAGGCCTACAACTGTTTAGTAAGTTTTATTGAAGGGTTTCAGATGGCATCACTACATTATATGGGCCAATATTATTTAATACAGATGAGGGACATGTGAAATTAACATTGTTCAGCTGATGATTTTTGTTGCAATACAGCATGATCTTGGGACTAGTCAAGAACAGAAATGATGAGGTTCCATATTTTTGGGAATTTACCTTTCCAATATTTCATGGCAAAATACAGTGCAATTATTTAGTGGTTTTCAGATGTGAAGGTCATATGATCAGATGGGGGCAAGAGATTCTGACCTATAATTGTGAAGTCATCTGAAACCCAGCAATTGGGTTGTAGGACTCACATTATTGATTTTTTGTGTGTGTGTGTTTCTTTTTTAAAATAATGATCAGTATATCAGTATGAGACTATAGTATTAAAGATGAATGAATGTGAAGTTTTTCTGATCCCTGGGCTATAGAGTCTCATTAGCCTGAAGATGGGAAAACAGACATACAGACAGGTATCCCGTCAAAGCCTCCCTGAATTAGGTTTAGCGAGCTCGGTAGTCCTAGGGTTATTATATGTATGGCACTGCTCTCAAGTGGACAATCTACTTCACTGCAGTGCACAATACATTACAATAAGGTTCTTCTAGGTCACATTAATCATATCACATTACAAAAAATGCAGTCATTTTAGTTTATTTCTTATTTTTCAATTTCAAATTTCCAGTAGAGTGTAAATACATTTTTAAAATCTGTTACCTTAAATTATGCCAAGAGGGCATTTTTTTCACTCCACTTCATATTGTGAATGTAGTATTTTGCCAGCATTATAACTAAATTGATAATATTTAATTTTGAGTTATCAGATATAAGCAGTATGTATGTATGTGTGTGTATGTGTGTGTGTGTGAATTGTGTTACCATGGTAACTACTGAACATTCTGCCATCCACATACATGTAGAACGCCTCCAGTACCTCCAGTGTCAAAACCAGTTGTTTCTATGTAAACCTATTCCATAAAACTGTGAGGAGAGTAGGTATATAAAGTAAAGAGCAACACAGCAGAACCTGCAGATGAAAATTAGATAATTCACAGGATGTTTTCCAACAGTAAAAAAACAATGCAGAAGGAGATCTCCCATCCTATTGAAAAAAATATTTGGAAAAGCATTCCATTAACTAGGTGGGTTTTAAGGAATATTTTTTATCCAGTTCAATTTAATAATCTGATTGGATGCCACAAATATCTAAAAAAAAAAAAAAATAAATAAAAAATCCAGACTCATTGCTGTATTAAAGGCTGATATGGATCTGTATAACAAATACAGAGAAATATCCTTCTGGATTTCCAGGCAAATCTAACCATCCTTCAGTTAATGAATTTATGAGAACTATTTCCTTTATTTTGTGAGACTTGTTTTTTCATAGGAAACTGGTTAATATTTCCTCATTATTGAAGCATAGTGATTTGGAGACATCTAGTGTTGAAAATAGGTAAGAGGCACTTGACGTTCTGCCTTCCTTTGTACTATATATAGCAATTAAACTTTTTTAATGGCATTCCCTACAGGTGTAAAGTTAATTGTAATTTATTTGTGTTCTCTAGAAAATTGTATTACAAGATAAGTTGGTACTGCTGTTAATCATGAGCTTGGATCATGTGCGCACATGCTCTTTAGCGCGGCCTCTTAAAAGTTGAAGCTATTTATAACTCTGCCTTGACTGTATTTGTACGAGGCTTCGACTGAAATTTAGATTTTACTTTTTTTCAATAAAACAGCGCCCATTAAATCTAATTAACCTCAGGTGGCGCGTCACGGCCGGGGATTTTACGCCGCGGTGCGTCACTACGTAGCGTCGCGTTGCGTCGAGGTCGTCTCTGTCCTTCACATCTCTCCACATCTCCTCGGTTCGTCTCTGCTCTTCGACTGAGTAACGATGGCTCTACTCACAACCAACAGGTTTCTGTCCGGCCTGGGGAACCTGACCCCGTCCCTGGGAGTCCTGTCCACCCGCCATAGGTAAAAATCAGCACACATTTCCATGGCTCTGCGAGATCTCAGGGTGTAGTTCAGAACGTGCTATAGCTGCGTGGTTTTCTGACACAGCTCCAGCTTGTGCTTCCAATATGATTAAGCAACAGTTATGGCGCCTAGATGTTTGTGGTTTAGCTATCTGCAGCCGAGTCACCGTCGCACTTAGCTAAACTGACTTGCAATAAAGGTTTTACTTTTGAGGGTGCTATCTGTAAAGCTAATGAATGTCACAATGGTATTAGTGTTGGTGTAACGTTACGTCCTATTCAGGTTTCTTGATTAAGGTCTACGTCTTGATAAGGCTCCTTGCCTTTTTCAATGGCTACTAATACTTTGGCATTTACAATAACCCCCATGGAGTTCTTCACCGCTGCTAAACTAAGGCACGTACGATTTGAGCCAAGAGGCGACCCGTACTTTATGTGGTTCTGGACGATGATTGGCTCTCGCGCTCCTCCTGTCTTTGCTGATTGGCTGATGTCTGACTGAGGCAGGCTCAGAGGAACTAGTGTCCTTACTGAAACCTCTTGGAGGACAAACCGTTGCACAGTTGCAATAATCGTCAATACTGCTGTTCCTGTAGCCGTTTAAAAACTTTTATAAAAAAAAAAAATCAGAAAGTGGCGTTTATTTTCCCTCCTTTTAGTTGTAACCTGTTAGTTTGCTAAGAGTTTTTTTTCTAGAACCTATCACGTTTCAGTTTGGTATTTCATGGTATCAAGCGCCACAGTTATTCAGTCTATATCCATATGTCTAATGTTGTGAACTTCATGTGACTTCTGATCTAGTCCTATTATATAACCATAGAGTTACACTTGGCGCAGTAGGCCAAATCTTTCATACAAACTGTCATGTTTACTAAAACATGCCAATCCACCCGTGTGCATGTAAATATTGACACGTATATTGACAGAAATTGCATACTTTTATTCATTAAACTTGAGTATCTCTTGATCTGTTTTGTTTATTTTCTTGGCGCATATGCAACAATACATGTTTTCAAGACTTTTTCACTGATCACAAGCATTCAAAAGCTAATTCATGTTCTTATTAATTCGAGAGGACAGACTGTAGGTCACTGAAGCGGTTTAAGCAGGATTATTGATCACCACTCTTGTTTTGGACTCTGAACCTGTAGAATGGATTAAAATGTTTGTTTCAGGAAACCTGAACTTGGGTGTTTCACATGGTTGAAATAGGAATTTGGTACAATCATATGAGTAGTTAAGCTCCTTTCTGTTCAGACTATGGCTAATGGATGTAAAATGATTGTCTATGGTCAGGAAATTGCGCATTGTCAACTTGCATGCAAGTCATTATTTGCTTTTATATTTCAGTTCTTGGTGGAGTGGAGTGGCAATGGGCCCACCTGATCCCATCCTGGGGGTGACTGAGGCTTTTAGGAGGGACACTAACCCCAAAAAGATGAACCTGGGGGTGGGAGCTTACAGAGACGATCAGGGCAAGCCCTTTGTGCTCAGCTGTGTTCGCAAGGTTATATATACATATATATTTTTAACGCATGTATGCAATTTAGAAGCCCTGTAAATGACTGATACATTTATTTCAATTCAAATAAAAAAAGAATGAATTACTGCTCATCAAATTTTATTTCTTCCTTTTATGCTCTTCAGGCAGAGGCCTTGATTGCTGCCAAGCAGCTGGATAAGGAGTACCTTCCCATTGGTGGTCTGGGAGAGTTTACGAAGGCTTGTGCCCAGCTGGCACTTGGTGCTGACAATGAGGTCCTGAAAAACAGCAGGGTACGTTTGATATAACCTGACTGAAGCTTATAGCTCGTATTTCAATATTATAACTTAAGTTTATTATGCTTTTCTACAGAGCATTACTGTGCAGACCATTTCAGGAACTGGGTCCTTGCGTATTGGAGCCAACTTTTTGGTTAGATTGCTATTCTTTTATTTGGTATAAAATAACAATATAAAATGTACTATCTGATTGTGTTTTTTCTCCCTGTGGTGCAGTCCCGATTTCATACAGGTCCACGAGATGTGTACTTGCCCAAACCCTCTTGGGGTAACCACACACCCATCTTCAGAGATGCAGGGATGCAGCTCAAGGCCTACAGATACTATGACCCCACAACCTGTGGTTTTGACTTCAGTGGAGCGCTTGAAGACATCTCTGTAAGCCAGACCTTGGCTTGACTATTGTTTTAATAGTGAAGATATTTACCTCAAAAGCCATTATTAAGACTTATCTTATTGGTTTTAAAATTTCCCCACATATTTACATACTTCTTTGGGCAAATTTCTCACATTTTACAACTGCATTTTCAAATCTTTATTAAGGTTTTGTCGTTTTATTTTGAAATTCTCGTGTTGCAGAAAATTCCAGAGCAGAGTGTGATTCTGCTGCACGCCTGTGCACACAACCCCACTGGTGTGGACCCTCGGCCTGAACAGTGGAAAGAGATTGCTGAAGTTGTAAAAGTGAGTGAGATTATTTTATCAGCTGGAGTTTGAAAGTGTCATCTGATAAAGAGAATTGAGTGTCCTTGTCCTAAATTGAGTTTTTATTTTGCAGAAAAGGAACCTGCTTGTCTTCTTCGACATGGCCTACCAAGGGTTTGCTAGTGGAGATATTAACCGTGATGCCTGGGCAGTTCGTTATTTCATAGATAAGGGTCACAACATCCTGCTGTCTCAGTCCTTTGCTAAGAACATGGGTCTCTATGGTCAGTTGACAAGCACATCATAAATGCTAGTTATCATATTTGAGAAAATTTGTTGGACTCATATTTAAAATTTACAGTTAAATAGGACGGAACTTGTGCATTGTCACCCCCAAGTGGCCATTATGTAGGAGATGGTTGTTAATTATTGTCAACTTTTTATCATAGCTGTTCTCTTGCACATTCCTCAGGTGAGCGAGTTGGAGGGTTCTCTGTGGTGTGCAGTGATGCTGATGAAGCTAAAAGGGTTGAATCTCAGCTCAAGATCCTCATTCGGCCAATTTACTCCAATCCGCCAATGAACGGCGCCAGAATTGCCACAACTATTCTTAACACACCTGATCTGTATTCACTGTGGTATGTGTAAAGATTTGATTTATCATTTAAGATTTAAACTTAACACATTGAATAAAATGTTAACGCATCTTGCCCAGGTTGGAGGAAGTTCATGGCATGGCAAATCGGATTATCAAAATGAGGGAACAGTTGGTGGCTGGTCTGAAGAAGGAAGGTTCCACTCACAACTGGCAGCATGTCATTGACCAAATTGGGATGTTTTGCTTCACAGGCCTCAAACCGGAACAGGTGTGTGTTCACTGCTCTTGGTGCATAATTTTCCAAAAAAATTTTTTATTTTTTTAAAAATTATTTTTTTGTGTGTGTGTTTTTTAGGTTGAATGTCTGATAAAGGAGTATTCTGTGTACATGACCAAGGATGGTAGAATTTCTATGGCAGGTGTGTCCTCTGGAAACGTGGAATACCTGGCTCATGCGATCCATGCTGTCACGAAGTAGAGCGGTTCTGTGATATTGAGCTACAAAATCAAAAATGCTTGAGGAGTTCCTGGGTCACCTCTTTTCTCCTACATTTTGCTTATAGCTGGCGGACTTATTTTTTGTCAGCTTTTCTTCACACTGGTTTCAGTTTTAAAATTACTTTTAGAGTTTAAACCCCCCTTCAATTTCTTTGTAAACATGCTAAATGTGACTGAACCTGCATTTGAATTAAGGTGTGCTATTTCTATAAAGGTTTAACTTTTAGTGGACAGTTAATATAAACAAAGCCAACATTTGTTTTCTTAAATGTTGATCTTAAAAATTATTTTGCACTTTAGACGTTCAGGCACTTGTTTTTTTTTTTTTGTAATGACTGGCTAAAGCCCTACTTATGTCAGCTACTTGGTTTAGGTCATAAACTGAAATGCTCACACTCGCCAGTCAATAATCAATCATGTTTGTAAAATGCTGCAGAATTAAACACACCAGTCAAATGGAGAGGTCGGTGATGCAGACTGTAGATGAACTGTAAATGTTTTATAGTCCCAGTTTGTCCTAGTTTAAGTCTTTGATTGTGTGACTGCAAATGGTTGTGTGGAAGTATAAATGACTGTAATGGCAAAGAGGAGACATGCAACTCTCATTGATATTGATACAAATTTGGTTCTGTTCTGTAAACTGAAAACCAATCTTCAAAAATCCAACTCAAACCTGTTATATTGCATTTTTATCATACAAAGCAGCTTGTTATTGGTCATGTTCATCACTGAACTTTAATAAACTATGGTGGTAAACTTGTGAAGTCCACTCATTCTTATTTGACCCTTTAGCCAAGGAAGTGATGGTATTATTTGATTCTCGATTTCACTTAATCTGTAGATGATGTGGTATTATGATGTGATGAGTGTTTTACACTGAGTAAAAATCCGTGAACTTACTGTGTTCGTTTGATCATCAGGGTTAAATCCAATCTGTCCACACAAAAGAACTACATTACCCAAAGTTTCAATCACGTGCATAGTCTATGGTCACGTGACAATCACATACCCCGCCCTCCTTCAGCCTTGACCAAAACACGGTGCCTACTGTGCTTATTCATGGTGGTGTGTTTAACCACAAAAGCGACAAATCTCTGCTCTTCACACCAGAAAACGGCACCGGACACAACTAAGGTGAAATTGTTAATATTTCGTTTAGATGTTTTGTTAGAAATCTCTTATGGTGGTGATCAAGCAAATAGACAGCATCCTGTAGTTAGCTAGCAATTGTACAATGCACAGATAAACAAGTGGCCCATAGTAGACACTGTTTATTTTACTGTTATTTCTTGGTAACTAATTATTGAGTTTGCAATATTATTAATTGTACAAAGGTCTCAGCCTATTTTTGTTTTGGTCATATTCTTACATGTTAAATATTTGTCCTTACAGAATGTTCACCATTTGATCATTTCTGGGTTAACGCAGTGAAAGAAGTTTGTTTTCTTTGATGCTGCTTTTAAAATTTCTATTACTTTGAGACTGGGAGCATCAGTGCCATGGCTATCAATGCAGATGTGGCGGACTGGGGTGGAATAGGCAGCACAGACTCTGGAGAGAGGGCCCGGCTGCTGCAGAGCCCCAGTGTAGACTCTGTGCCCTACATTGAGACAGAGAGGAGAGGTGGTGGTGTGTCCTCTATTGGAGCTGTATTCATTGTAGTCAATGCTGCTCTGGGAGCAGGCTTACTCAATTTTCCTGCAGCTTTTAGTATGGCTGGAGGAGTTACAGCTGGAGTGATGCTACAGATGGTAAGGATATGCTAAAACTTTTTTCCCTCAAATATCTCAGATTATCATTGTAATTGGGCCAATATTCTAGAGAATTTATCAAAAGATTCTTGTGTGTTGTGTTACAGTTCATGCTGATCTTCATTATTAGTGGGTTGGTGATCCTTGGTTACTGCTCTCGGGTTTGTGCAAACTCTTTTTTTTTTTTTTTTTTTTTTTCCCTCTGTGCATTTACAGCATTCAGCAGATGGCCATAGTGTTGCATAATAGCCCAGACCTTTAACTTCCTGTGTCAAAAACATGCTGCTGACTCATTTAAAAGTAGATATTCAATCACACAACATTTAAATTCATGCCCAGAGTTCCTATGTTATTATGTTTATGTTGTTTAGTGTTTAATTATTTTGTTGGATATTCAAATGCTCAAGTAACTGTCTTCTGTAATAAGTATATCTTTCATTTGTTGAATTGAGCATTAGGACTAAAAAGTATTATGTTATGTCTAAATACTATTTTTAGATCAATCATAAAGTTTAATGATTACATGTGTTTGTTTAGGTCAGTAATGAAAGCACCTATCAAGAGGTGGTACGAGCCACATGTGGGAAGGTGACTGGAATTTTATGTGAAGTAGCCATTGCTATTTACACATTTGGCACCTGCATTGCATTCTTCATAGTTATTGGAGATCAACTGGATCGCTGTAAGTGGAGTTATATAGTTTATGAATTCTAGTGGATAGTATATAGTATATGTTTTACATTGTACAAATGCATTATAGTGCACACAGACCTCATGTGACTTGTTTAAACATTACCAACCACATGCTGACAAAATGAAATCCTAGTTTTGCAAAGTATTACTTTTTCCATAGAGATGTGACTTCTAGAAATGAAGATAGTTTTGCAACAGTTATTGAAAGTTTCACTGCTTTGGCTGTCTTTGGCCTTTCTGTTAATTATACTTTATCATGTATTGTAGTAATTGAAGCTGCAAATCATGATGGTTCAGACAGCCACCCTTGGTATATGGATAGAAAGTTTACTATTTCCATGACAGCAGTCCTTGTTATACTCCCTCTCTCCATTCCCAAAGAAATTGGTTTTCAGAAATATGCCAGGTATATATGTCATTGTCTGTATTTTATATTTTATATTTTTTATTGATAATGTCAAAATGTAGTTTGTTTCATGTTGCTGCTCTGTCTCACTCTAGCGCAATAAGTGTAATAGGGACCTGGTATGTTACAATAGTTGTCATCATAAAGTACATCTGGCCAGATAAAAACGACATGCCGGGGTACATTCCCATCAGGTGAGTTTATACTTAAATTTGTATTTATGGAAAAAAGTCACATCTAAGCAGTTGTTACAAATACTCAACTATGTTATAGCTCTACACCTTGGACGGCAGTGTTCAATGCTATGCCCACTATCTGCTTTGGCTTCCAGGTATCACGTCATTTTGTTTTGGGGCCAAACCTGTGTCTCTCATATTATAAACTGTTTCTTGTTTCAGTGTCATGTCAGCGCTGTGCCGGTCTTTAACAGTATGACAAAAAAAGAGATCAAACCATGGGGACTTGTCGTAACACTCAGTATGTTCATCTGCCTCTTTGTGTACACAGGGACAGGTACTGGTGTTGTGTTTGTGTTCTGCAATCATATGCTTATTTAATTTCAGTAATAAATTAATATGGATTTTTTTCCTTACAGGTGTTTGTGGATTCTTGACATTTGGCTCTGGTGTCCAACAGGATGTGTTGATGTCATATCCACCGAATGACATTGCTGTGGCATTTGCAAGAGCTTTTATTGTTGTCTGTGTTGTCACTTCATACCCAATCTTACACTTTTGCGGGAGGTTAGTCTCATACAGTAGCTTGTTTGTGTTTGATGTAGTCTGTGTAGATACTTTATTTAATCATAATTAAGCAAGTGTGGTGTGTCTCTGTGATTGTGAACGAGTTTAGCTCTCTATTCTCAGGGCCGTGATAGAGGGGCTGTGGCTGCGTTTTCAGGGGGAACAAGTGGAGGTGTGTGTGCGTCGTGAGCAGAGGAGGAGGATCCTCCAGACACTAGTGTGGTTTATAATTACCCTTGTTCTAGCTCTTTTTATACCTGATATTGGACGGGTAATCTCACTGATTGGAGGTCTGGCTGCCTGCTTTATTTTTGTTTTCCCAGGTGAATATTATTTTTGTTCTTTTTGTCACCTCTGTTGTTTTACTTCTATTCAATCCTGCTGTTATTTTTGTTTAGGCTTATGCCTGATGCAAGCGAAACTATCGGAGACAGACAATCGGTCTATCAGGTGAGACTGATTTAAGTTTACTTTATACAGAGTTTAAATGTTGGAAAAAATAAAGTTTAATTAATTGGGAAATATGGCTTTTTAATTTTTATGTGTTCAGTATATAATAGATTTGTGTATTTTTTTCTTAGCTGGCATGGGATGGTCATCTTTGGTGTGGTCATGGTGACACTCGGAGCATTCATTTTTGGCCTCACAACATCAAACTCAATCTATCAAGATGTTAAGACATGAGAAGTGTTAAACTGATCATGTATCATCAGAGACTGCTGCAAAGACAGAATATAGGCCATCACAAGGTACAGTCAATAGTCAAACCTCCAAAGACATTATGTGAACTTGTGGACTTGGAGATCAACCGACAACAGACATTGATTTTAAATGGATAGAAAAATATTGTATTTTAACTTTTTTTTTTTTTTTGACAAAACATGTCTTTGGGTTTTTTATCATTGATGTATCACCAACTTGTTAGTGATGAGACTACATTCTGCTGGTTTAATTCAGGGTAATACATATATAAATTTCAGCATTTTAGTAAGCATGGTGACATGACTTGGTAAGAGATGACCTACTAAAATAGCTACCATCAATAATTATGATCCAAGTGATTTAGAACACTCAGTATTCATTAGTTTGCACTACTGCTAATTGTGTTGATCATTTGTGCACATTGGTGTACAACAAAGGTCATTGATGACACTATATATATATGTGTAAAAAGCATGTTATATCTTTTGAGTCTGAAAGTGAAGGGCATGTGGCTGCTCACTGCATATTTTGTTCTCCTTTTTATACTAGCTAAGTCAGATGACAAGTCAAAGTTCAAACTGTGACAGTGAGTTAAGTTATTCTTTTGTCTTGATACTTGAAGGTATTTATTTGATACAAGTACCACTATTCAACTGAAAGCTTTTATTGTATTGCTTTCCAGAATGCTCCATCCGTGTTATTAAATAGCAAAAGGGATACAAGTCTAATTGATTTATCTTGCCTAATTCATTTATGAAAGGGACTAAATGTGGCCTTGGAAGGTTATGAAGTCACTAGACATTTGAATTTTTTTGTTTCTTTAATTTTATTTGGGACTTTTTAAATTGTGTATATATATATATATTTTTTAATATATATATGTTTTTTTTGTGTTTTTTTTTACAAACGGTTACTTTGAATAACTACACAGGAAGTGTCAAACAGTAAATTGTTTAATAAAAAGACAAATGAAAGAAACAACTTATTTACATTTGTACATCTCAAGAAATAATTTCTTGTTGTTACAACATCTGTCCTTAATAGTGCATTAACTACAATCATTCAGCTTTCTTTAACAAAAGTTCCCCTTTTATGTTCACATAAGTAAAGTAACAATGACTAAAACCTTTATTACAATTCATAAGACAGAATGAGTCAGCAGATGGTCTAGACAAGATTAAAACCAAAATTTGCTCCCAAAAAATAAAATTATATGTTCCATAAACTTCCCTGAGAAATGTACTCAATAAGAGACTAGTGCAGAAAACACATGAATAGATTCTCAGTAATCACTATTGGTTATAAATGACTGAAACATGTGGAAAGCTGGATCTGGGGCCCATTGCGGCACCATATGACCAGCCCCCTATAACATAACAGAATACAATAAATAAACTTGACAATGATAGTTGATGTTCATTTATAAAAGGTAAATTATAAAAATCCTCTTCTTACCTTCACTGTAAGAAATGTGATGTTGGCAAATGTCTGATAAAAACCAGCAACTTGGTCCTTATAAAGCCATGTCTTGTAATTTGTGGTAGCCTGGAAGATGTAAAATTTTTATATAGTCCTGAACTAAAATATTATAGTGTATGGATAATTAGCCAACCTTTATGCCAAGATCCTCAACAAACCACTGGTCTCCGAGAAAATTGCAAGCCATATCAGTATCTCCATTGTACACAAGTGCTCGAAGGCCTAAGGAGAGCAGCTTCAAGTAGACTTCCTTCACAGTTGGATAAAGGGTGGTGTAATTACCACTAACAAAATCGCTGCATTGAGTTAATGGTTTTTAGTTTCAAAATAGCATAACAGCACAACATGAATAAGAAATGTGATAAGAAATGTAATTACCTGCAGAGGTCCCATGGGGGCAGAGTATCAGGAATATGTAAACCTTTCCTCACATCACCTCTATTGAGCCACTGTGTCTGAGCCGTGCTGTCAATGCAGGGTGGGACTTCTCCAAGAGTCTTGTAGGGCTGTATCAAGCCTACAAACTTTAATGAACTTGATTAAGGGGGATTCTTTATGCAGGCAGTGTAAAAGTCACTCGTGTCAATAACAGACATACCTTGTGTCTGTCAAAATTCCTTCTAAAGTTTTTAAAAAGGTGACTCATTGCCCTCTCATAAGCTTTATTTGTGCCTTGACAGTCCAAGTAGAGGGCATATTCATTCAGCCCACTATTGTAAATTATACTAAATGCTACATTCACCTGACAGTAATAGAACAGGATAGTTAGTCTAGTTAATCCGGAAATGTCACATAATGAGATGGCACATGTTGAGGACACATACCATTGTTGCACACATCTCTGAACTTGAATTGTAGAAGTTGCATATACCATCTTTCCCACAGCAATTTGTTGTGAGCTCATACCACAAACTGAAAATAAGACAATCAATATGCTTACACAAAAATGATTGAATCAATTTAATCAACACAAAACAATATAGCTGACAATAAATTAAATAAATAGATAATTTATTCATATACACGATCCTGTAACTTACTTTTCTCCAAATAGTCCATGAAAATAACCAAAATAGATAAGTGACTGATCATTAAGAGCAAAGCTGCCAAGTCCGTTTCCTACTGCAAAACCCTGAGAACCAAAAGACAGTCACTCACAAAACTTCAGCTGGTGTCTGTATTATGAGATACAGGCTTGAATTTACCTTAAAATTGATTTTTGCTTTTCCTGTTGCTACTAGCAAACTAAGAGTTGGTACATATATTCCACCATAACTTTCACCAATAATAAAGAACTCATTTGTGGTGAAGTTTGGGAACTTGGAAAAGAAACTCTGTAAGGCCTTGTAATTGTCCTCAGCAACCTAAAGAAAATGTAAAAATTACATAAACACTTTGTGTTGGTATAATTCATGATCATCCTTTACAAGGAAATTGTTTCAAAGGTATTTGTCTTGTCTAGGTTTGCTCTAATTATATGATTATTTGGACTCACCTGATCATCGTCTGTTGCATATTTCTGGTCATCAGAGTAAGAATAACCTACTCCAGCAGGTGACTCAAGATACAGTACATTTGCAATCTTGTTCCAGCTAAAGGGATTCTCATACAATGTTTTTCCATTTTCATTTACCTGTAAAAATGTGTGTAATGTTAAACTGAAGTGAGAAACAGAAGTGTGTTTTATTGGCATTGGCACGAAAATACATTATTCTCACATGAAAGGGTCCATTCTCTGAAAGAAAACCCTCCATTGAGCTACACCCTGGACCACCATTCAGCCAGAGCACCACAGGGTCTTTGGATGGGCTGTTCTGAGAAGTTACAAACCTGCACATACAATACAATGACTGTATTAACTTAGATGTGGTGGAAATTAAAGAAATCAAACTGACAAAACTGACACAAACTAGGGTCTGAATAATGGGATGTTTTTTCCCCCTTATATAGTAGATTGTGCTGTGTAATTACGTAATTTAGGATTTAGTCATTTGAACATTATTTTTTTTATTTATCTGAATAGTTTTTGGTACAATAAACAATTTCAGGCTGAACAGTGGCGCTTTTCTAATAAAATAGACCTGCTTAAATGTAATATTCTGATTGCTGAATGTTGTAGCCTACTATGCTGACTGTTGGATGTGCCTATGTGACAAACTGAATTCTTACCAATAATGGAGAAACTTGCCCGGTCGTGCCTGCAGATACCCGGACCACTGTTTGTAGTTCGGTTTAAAGCCCATCCCGGGCAATTCATTGACTTCATCTGGAGCATACTGAGCCCAAGAACCTGCCTGAAAGACGGAAAACAGACACAGCAGCACAAATCCTCTACACATTTCTCAGGTTCAAATCACAGACCACCGAAAGCAGTGCTGTTGTTGACAGTAACTTCCTTGAAGATGAACTGTCCGCACACAGCGTCATATGACTGCAGTCGCGTCACGTGAGAGTATCACAGCTGCAGGAAAAAGTAATACCAAAGAAAGACTGGTTTGGGGCGTTATTACATTTAATTGTGTAAAACATTTTTTGTTCCTAGTCAGACCACAGCTCTAAGCCATTGTTACTTTCAGTGTGAACGCAAATATAAATAAATTTTAATCGTATATTTCAATATATTGCATTATAAATGTCAAAAGTTGAAAAGTAAAAAAAAAAAAAAAAAAACAGAATCGCTTTTACGTTACTCGTATTTGTTTGCTTTTATTGTGAAAGCGAGGGTTTGCGCTTCCGGTCAGAAAGAGGCGCCGCCGCTGAGTTTCTTTGCTGGGCGTAAACACTGGCATAAAGTCCAGATTGTTTGTTGATTTTGCAATTTAAGTGGTAATGTAGTTGGAGTTTTAAGTAAGATGTTGGATTTGCTTGTACGTTATGAGGTCGAGCTATTCGAAAATATTAACACATCACTTATTAGGACCTGGTTGTAGCTTAGTTTTCGCGGTGCAGATTCCCGCTGTTCTTCGCGACCCTAAACAAGGTAAGCTACTTCAGTTATGTCATTGTGTTTAGCAATTATGTGACACAAAGCAAATACAGTTTAATTTAAAAACGCGTCCTGGAAATAATAGCATTTTTACGTTCTGCCAAAAAAGCATTTCTACATATTATGATTTGTTGTTATTCCGTGGCACACATTTCAGAATAAGTGTAATACAATACTTGACTCTAAATTAAATTTAAAAAAATTATTTGAGACTCATTGAACGCTATATTCCACTGTTTATTTGATTTTATTTTTTTTAAACATGTCCTGACAGAATGGAAATTGAGGACGCCCTCTCAAGTCCTGAGGAGGAGAGTGAAGCACCCGAGCTTACTCCAAAACCTAGGAGTCTGAAGAGTCTCACCAAAATTGCTGTAAGATTTGTGGAACTAATGCATAATTCTGAAGGTGGACGACTTGACCTCAAAGAAGTGAGTACTGCTGCCCAACATTCAATTAAACCACTTGTTATGATGTTCTCTCATTATCTGCAATGAAATACCATCCAAGCAGTTAAAACTGCCAAGGACACCTTGCAGTTACAAATAATATCGCAAAATGTATATTTGTGCCTCATGGAATTGAAGCCCACGCTCATTCATAAAGTGTAAAAGCAAAGGAGATGCAGTACTAAACACAATTATTATAATAATTATATAAAATCAAGCAGATATTCTTTCATGACCCAGTGCATTTGTTTTTTTTTCATTGCTAATAATATGGAAGAATCAGTAAGACCATTATGAATCCTTTTTACTGAAAAATATTCAACTTAATACAGATTTGCACCATTCCTCGTTTAGGATTAAGGTAAAACTAATTCACAGTTCTTTGTATAAAACATAGTATTTGATAAAATGCTGTGTGTTTTTTATTCAGGCAGTGAAAGTATTGGCTGTCACTCAAAAAAGGCGAATCTATGACATCACAAATGTGTTGGAAGGCATTGGTTTGATTGAGAAAATAACTAAAAATATTGTGCAGTGGAAGTAAGTTTTCTTTACTATGCCATGTTTTCAGATTATGATTATTTTACAAATTGTGTATATATATTTTATCCAAACAAGGGGAGTACTTCCAGGAGGCAGTGCTGTTAACATAAGCCGACGGCACATGCTTTTAAAGTGTGAATTAAAAGAATTGAAGGAGAGAGAAGAGATGCTTGATCTACAACTTCGCTGGGTTCGGCAGAGCATCGAGTACATATACGAAGACCGCAAAGTATATTCTTTTTTGAGGATGATTAATTGATTGATGGATTGATTTATTACAATGCTTTCACTAATGTTCCTAAAGTCCCACATATAATTATAAGCCTTAACAAACATTCACTTTATCCTATGTTAGTCATGAGGATATCTGCAACTCCTTCAGTGGTATGTACTGATTTACCTGAACTACCGAATGTCTTATTGCAAACAATGTTTAACTACTAAAATGTCTTGTTTTTATTATTTTTAAATGTTTCACCCTTCTCAACTAGGCCATACAATACTAGCTCTACAAGCACCTTCTGGAACACAACTAGATGTTCCCATTCCCAAAGCGGTAAGTATGATATTTTTATTCTTGTGTTTTATTTTTTTATTTTTTTATTTTTTCTTAGGTCAGAGATGGTCCAACAACATACCAGATTCATCTGAAAAGCACCCATGGGCCAATAGATGTTGTACTTCTTAATAAACGCTCTGACAACTCAGAAGCTGTGATGTTACCAGTTCCACCATCCAAGGAAATCCTACATCGTGCTCAGTTAGCTTTGGGTAATTTAACAGAGAAGCAAATCCAGTCATTAGCTTGTCAACCTTCAGAAAATCCCAGTCAAAGAAATGTACGGACGCTTCAGACACTATTTCAGGAGCTAGAGTCTAACAAAACTGGCATGTCTGGATGTGAGTTTCTATCTTTTGACATAGCTATAAATGAATTATTATGATGACCACAATACAGGTGATGAGTGTATTTTTTTTATTCTTTGCAGTTCACTGTTTGTCAAGAAATATCAGAGATCTTCTTGACCCATCTAAAGGTAACATCCTTTTACATAAAATGGAACATTTTAGTCCATAAGGGTTGAAATACAATTACTATTTTATTTTTAGATATTAACACAGAAAACAATGCAGGTAAAGCCAGTCAGTTTGTGGCTACTGAGGGTAAGTGATTGTGGCATATTAGTATTAAAAAATAAAATGCAAAAGTTAATCACTACTTTTTTTTCTTTAGTTATTCCCTTGTCACCACCCCCAGTCAATGAATACCGCTGTAATCTGGATGAAAGTGAAGGCCTCTGTGACCTATTTGATGTTCCAATGTTTTGAGAATACTGACACTTAATATGGTTTTATCCTGTGTGTAATTGGTATTTTATATGCCATGTTTTAAGATATTTCATTCTGACATAAATAAACTAATGTTAATTAAATAATTTGAATATTTTCTTGTCTAATGGTATCGGTTGTGAAAAAAGGTGTATTATGCACACGGGAATTGTGTGTGTGGGTGTGTAAGTGTGTAAGTGTGTGTACGTACAGTACAGAATCATGGATCTATTAAAATAACTGGATACAGTATTGCTAGCTTGTAGCTGCCTCCAGTTGACGTAGTGGTCACTCACTGGAACTTCAGCTGAAAAAAATCCCATGGGCCGAGACTCGAGACCCGAGATTTTTCTCATAGAGCGCAATGTAATCACAAACTGCTCGTGTTCGTCTGACAGGTCACCTACAGCTTTCAAAAATATCGGATTTGTTTGTTGGCGATTTTTACCTTTGGAACCTGGGGGCTTGTACAGAATCCCCTAGCTCATGCAGTTCAATCTACAATTTGTTTTAGAGCGCCCTCTAGAGGTATTGCCATGTAAAACCTCTGTTGTCTTGTTACCATGGTAGTTCGAAAACGTATATGCTCGTCCAACTGACCGACAGGATATTTTTCACAACTTTCTGTCTCGGTTTTTGTGTCTGAAAACTGCGATTTTGGTCTAAAATGGTGAGCATGTTTGACTACCTTTTTATTTTTTGCAATTCTACAATAAATAACGGTATAGCCTCATTACTCTCGCATCTCAACACTTATCAGTAACTAAGTCATTGGCCTATGTTTTATATGTACTTTTCTATAGCCGCCCAAAAAAGGTTCAAGAAGCCTGAAAAATCAAGAACGCCTATCTTGATAGATGGCCTCACCAAGGATGAGATGTCCAAAGAACAGGTCAGCAATTTAAAGTAGCTATGCTACATTTAACCTAGGTTATAAGGCCATTTCTACAAAGTCTGGCTAATTAAGCTAATATAGTGTAATAGTACTAGTAATAGTACTTTTCCTTTTTTTTTTTTTTTTTTTTTTTTTTTTTTTTTTTTAAGTAATCAGTAATTCAGACATGTTTGTAAACACTAAAATGCTTTTCTTATAAAGTTGGAGGACCACATCATGCGTCTGAGGGAGGAACTTGATCGAGAGAGGGAGGAGAGGAATTATTTTCAGCTTGAAAGGGACAAGGTGCATTCCTTCTGGGACATCACCGACAGGAAGCTAAAGGAGGCCAAAGCTGAACTCAGAAACCTGGACAAAGAGTTGGAGGAAACAGAAATCAAACTTCAAGTAGAAATTAAGGTATTGTATACTAGTATTTTTCTATATATTTCTGTTAGATCACTACATTTTTAAACACAAATGTGTTCCTCTAGGTTTACAGACAAAAAATGCGACATCTTCTCTGTGAACATCAAAATACAATTTGTGAGCTCAACACTGATGCAGTAACCTCAAAACAGGCACTGCAGGCTGAGCAAACATTACTAGAGAATAAACTTAGGAATGATTTGGCATCTCTGCTCATAGACATACATCATGTGGACACTGAAACACCAATCATGGAGCTTAAAAAGGTAACATGCCCTTTTTATATGTGAAATTAATCCAATAATTTTCTTACCAAAATATTCTATTTAATGCCTAGAAGTATGAAGAGAAAATTGCTCATATGAGAGCAATTTCCAAAAAGAAACTCCAAGGTAAAGAGCTTACTCTAAAACATAGCTCTAGCACTAGAAAACAAGTTAGAAAACTTTTTTTCCATTGTAGATGCTGAGACCAAAAATGAAAAGATGCATGATGAGCTGCGACTGGATTTTGAGAATCAGAGGAAAACTGAAGTCAGCCAGGTCAGGGACAACTGGAACAAATTCATCTCAACTCTGATGGAGAAAGATAAAGATGTATATGAAGAATCAAAAGCTTTACTTAAGAACACAGAAAAAAAAAATGATATCCACAATGAACTTAAGGTAAAACATTTTTATATCCTATATTAGTGGTTTCAGAAGGTAATTGCGTATGTAACACAACTGAAACAAAGGCTTATAGGAGCACTGAGGCTACCATCCATAAGTTTATTTTTATTTTACTAGTAGATGGCAGATGTGAAACATGTGCTCCTAGCCCTGCCCCCTCATCTGGCCCTTGCTGAGGTTCACCTGTGATCTATGGTCTTCTGTCAAGCCAAAGCTGGAACACTAGCAGACTGCAAGAACATAGATAGGCTCTAATGGTGATATGTGAGAATACAGCAGAGTCAGCTAGTCTAATTATTAATAATAGCTTTAAGTTCACTGCACACTAATGTATTGCATTGTGCAAATAAATTACATTTGACCCAAGTTAAATAAAAACACACATACTTTGAATGACATGAGCAACGCAGCAGAAAATGACCTAGTATTATTTCTCTGGCATTTGTCTCTTAGCAAATTGTTGCAGATGAGTCAAACAACCTGAATAAATTTGAAAAGGAGCTGACACATGTTTTGGAGGAGAATCAACAAGTGACTGAGAATCTGACTGAAATTCAAGAAGAAATAGCTGTCCTTCAGAATAAAATGAAGTATAGGTCCAAAAAGTTTGACAACAAAAAGGAAATTGAACTAAATAATCTTGCATCTGAGTATGAGATGCTGCAAAAAAGATTTAAAGAGGTGAGCTACAGAATAGACATTTTAATTTATTTTTTTTTTAAAATTATATTAAATATGTGTCTATGTGCTGACAGCTGCAGTTGGAGGTGGCTGAGCTGCGCAAAACATCTGTGGAGACAATGGAGAAAATGAAAAACAAGGCGGATGCAAAACACATGCAGATGGAAAAGAAAATACAAACGTTGACAGAGAAGGTTAAAACAAATCCTGTTAAGACTTTCTGTATTTTAAAGTATAATGGTTGATTTCTGTCTGTTTATAGATTCAAAAGGATTTGCTTCTTTGCTGATCACAAAACATCATCAAAGATGGGCTGTTTGGCCTCACCCTGTTCAATAACACTGGATTTCAATACTACAGACCAAATGAATTTCTTCTCAAAATATTACTATGAGCTATATGCATATGTCACTAAGGAACCCCTTAAGTTGCCTTTTGATTTTAGATGCATTTTGTCAAGCAAGTTTGTCAAGCTTGTAGACTGTACACCATAAATCCATCCATTATCCATTATACACTGGCCCCATACCCTTGTCATTGGATAATTGTATTTGTATCAGAAATAAATTTAAAATGATTGTCACCAATCTCAACAGCTGCTTTGGACAGATGATTCCCTGGTGCTGTCCACATTTCCAGCACAGGAGGAGCGTATAGGGCATATCTGGTATCTCATTGTATATTCCCATGGTGAACTGAGCCTTCTGCTCTGAGTGAGTGCTGATCCCTGTGGTATCAATAATACAGGAGGAAGTTATTGTCCCTGTGCAGGCCACAGTATCGCACCACTGAAGCCACTTGAGGGAGGGGTGGGCTTTTCACTGGGCCTTCTAAAGTGTCAGGGCCTCAGACAGTGGTCTGGCACTGGGGGGTGGCTCATTGCCCTTGTATGGAGCTCAGTTGTAAAGTAGCCTGTTTAAATTGGAGTGTGTCTAAACACTGACAGCCTTCACAGTGCTACTGCTGTCCTGGTGAGTAAGACTACACCTGCTCAGGCCACTGTCAGGGAGAAGCAGCTGAGAGACATGTGAATGCAGAATTAGCCCTTGTCAGAGTCCACATATTATGGATCCTGGGTGTGATCCGCGTTATCCAGATTGTATGCCTGTCTGAATACAAGGGTTAAAGCTCTGCATCGCACATAGCCTAACAGGCCTATACCTTTGTGATTTTTATTTGTGAAAAGTGCCATTCAAATTAAATGGCCTTATTAACTATGAATTAGTTGGCTATGAACATTTAACGTTTGAGTCCCGTTTATAGAAATAAAATGTGATTATAATAGCATTACTCTGTGGTCCCCAATCAAGGGCTACGCGTGCACTGGCTGATCTGAAGCGCACTAAATTGCACTACTCGCTCACAAAGAGGACGGAGGAGGGAGGAGGACGGAGGGAGGGAGAAAGTTTTGGTAAAAGCGAGAGCGTCTCTGCGAAGGAGGGCAGATCAATGATGACGACGCATCAAAGTGTGGCATTTTGATAGAGATCTGGAAAGACTCGTGCCCGCATCACACAGCGGTAAGTGCTAATATGAGCTAGTGCTTTTTTATTGGTCTTGCGTTTTTTATTTACAACTTTATTTAATTATGTTCAGTTATGTTTTATTTATGTACACTCTTTTAATTTACTTACATAGACTGCTAGGTTTTTTTTTACACAAGACCTATGTAAACTAATGGTGTAAACCTTATGGAATGGGGCCATGTGGTGAAAGTGAAAAGGTAATGTAGTATCCAGTCATTAAGTTTTAATATTCTCTGGTGAGCTACGTTACTCTTTAGGGTTGTTTTAGTCCTTCCAAGAAAACTGTATGCATGTGTTAAATACAGGGCTTTGATCTTTTAATGTGTTACATGGTCGCTAACAAAGATGTGACAACTATTTCACATTGGATGCTGGGATGAGATGAAGATGGCAAAGAAACGGCCGGGAATGGCAACTCTTTTGTTGTTTACCACTATTGTTATATGTGGTACAGTCATAGGACAAGGGTCAGAGGGAACAGGTGAGTGCTGAGGTATGGTTTCTTAAATAATACCAACCAGAAGAAATTTTTTATTATATATTTTTTAAGTATTTTTTGTATGTGTTGTTGTTTTTTTTTTTTTTTTAGGTAGAAATAAGGATGAACAGAGAAATGCTATTCTTGCAGAAGTTCTTTCTAAATTGAGTAAATCTGGATGGAATTCAGAAATGAGGCCCTCACACTCCACCAAATCCCAGAATGTGCCCCCTGTCATGAGGAATATAATGGGACGACTAAAGACACTGTTTCCACACACAAAAATGCCTTCATTGAACAAGCCAATTGACCGTCACAGACTGTCTGGTTTTCTGTACAACATTTCTCAGTACCTCCAGGAGATGGGAGCTGAGTTGGAGGAGGCTCCAGCACAGTCTGAGGAGGAGCAGCTTTGGGAGAAAGTGCTGCACTTCTTTCTTCAGTCTGAGGGCAGTGCTGCAACAAACCAGTGGAATGGACGGGTACCACCAAGACCCAGCTTCACTGTGCAGGACTGGTTTCTGTCTTTGAGGGGCAGTCAGCACTGGGACTGGTTTTTGGGTCTTCTACAAAGTCTAATCACACTTTCAGAAAAGCAAACTTATAAACCACTGTTCACTGTCATATCCCAGAATTGGAAAACAGTGAGTGCTGTGTTGGAGGCAGCTCTCCAAGCTATAGTCAGTGGGACATATGGTCAGGCCAGTGCTGGTTTGCAGGGCTTCATTTGTGCTCTTAAAGGTCAAAGTGACTGCACCTACAGTGTGAACTGGCTGCAGCAACTTCTTCGCTTTTTAGAAACCAGGAACTGGAAGCCTGTAGTTAGTTTACACCCTCCAACTGAGCCCATGGAGCAGAACAGGGGCTCTGCTGGAATTGGACGTTTAAAGCCTTTCAGCTTACCTCCTGAGGCCATGAGACAGGACAGCCTTAACATGAGCACATCTTTAGCGTACATGAACACTACAGAAGAGCATAGTGCCTCCATGCAGAGCTTTCTCCTGCAGGCCTTGTCCCGCTCTAGTGGAAGTGGAGAGAGGGGGACCCCATCTGCTCAGAAGAATCTTGCTCTTGTTCAAAGTCTAGACGGGCTGAGGAGGGGCCTGCTGCATAGAGTTGGCAGCTCGGTCTACAGTAACCTGAGGAGGAAAGTGTCACGAGTTACCATGGCAATGCTGGATGATGTGGAAGGGTTAGTAGATGTGCCACAGCCCGACACAGAGGGACGCTGCTCTGTCGGTGAGTATGTCACATTCTGATTATACTAATTATATCACTATTGTTCTTTGACCCGGACCTCACCTGTTGCATTGACAGAGGAGACAGTGAGTGACACTGCTTTAAATCTTAATAATCATCCAAGTTAATTGAGAGCTTCTGTTCATAGGCCAGCTAATCTCTTTATTCTCCCATTGATGTCAGTAACATTATATCGTTGCCTTTGTTCACAAAGAAGCACTCTTATATCAGTAACAATTGCCTGGGTAGGCCTGTTGATTTTTCCATTCACTCACTTTGATTTGTCTTTATATTTCCATCTATGTGAAGGTGACCTGAGGCAGTTGATTTTATGGTGAGAGTCAAAACAAATTTTTACTGCATTCTGCACAATTTTAAAATGATTTCATTTTGTCATTTTGCTTTATTAAAGGGGCATTAGACACAATCTGACATGGAATACCCAGGCTTTGGGCTTCAACTCTCATAGTCTCCCAACTACACGTCCTCTTTTGTCCTGCCCGTCTATGAAGCTGAATGAACAGCAGATCAGTGCAAATTCCAAAGCAGCCTCATTGTTACAGAAAAGGCACCGAAAGCACGACAATCTGTTTTCCTTGTCTTTTAAATCCAACTTGAACTCTACTCAGAGAGCCAATGATCAGCTCAGAGACACTGACTACTTCAGCACCACAGAAATCCTGGAAGCAGCCTGCAATGAGTCCATTCCCGGGCTGACAGGGGTCTCGAACTTCACTGTGTTCCTCTATTGTAAACTGTTTGAAGGTGAGAATGGGTCTGTAGATGGTGCAGTGGCCCACATGGGGCTTGACTTGCCCTCCACATGTTCTGATGCTGCGTGGTACCTAGCAGCTGCTGAGGAGGATTTCCTGTGGGTTCACATTTGCAGTGAATTTTTTGCAAGTGAATTTAATAACACTGTATGTGCCAACTCATCTTTCTGGCTCCAAAAAGTACATGAGGTGAGTGTCAATGTAACTACTAATTTTGTATTTTTTATGAATAATCCACATTCTCATCTGATCATTTGCAGGCTACAGCGACAAAGGACTATAACTTTTTTAACTACTCCAGTATTGATGACCTCTGTGTACAAATGTTGGGTGAATCTACAGTAAATGCTGCCCTTAGTGAGGACTGTCTGGCTCTGTTGGGAAGCATGTCTCTTAACGCTGAAGCTTTCAGACATTGTTTTCTGCCCAATAGCTCTGTTCTCATCTCAGCTTTGTGTGGGAAAGCCCCCCCTGACTCCCCACACTTCCTGCCAGAGGGCAGCTGGGCTGCTGCATACTGCTCAAAAATACATAATTCCTCCCCTATTGACACCTCAGAGAATATGTGTCACTACAGACAGTGGGCAGTCCATAATTTTCTCAACAGTACTCTCCTGGAGCATTGTGCTCACATACACGGACTGAAAGAGTACATTTGTCAAAACACCTCACTCCTGCAACAGCTGGTGGGGTCAGTGCCACCGTTTTTGGATTTGTGTGCCAATTTTCAGGCAGAACTTGAGGGTAGGAAGTGCTTCCTTCAGAGGTTTTTTGAAATGCTGCCAGCACCCTATGAATTTGACAGCGCTCAACTCTGTGTGAATCCAGCTCCTTTGATGATAGAAATGGCACACAAGCTGAGCATGTGTGAGATTGAAGGAGGGGAGCGAGAAGGTTTTCTGGTGGTACTAGGCTATGTGCTGCGGCTCCTGGACTTCATTGTGGGTCTCTCGTCAGGTTTAGAGGAAGGTGAAAGAGAAGCACGGCAAGGTTTAGGCCAGGCCATCCTCCTTTCTAGTCTTCTTGACAATGCCTCCTGGTCCAGTGTGCAGCCTGAGGCCAGCACAAGTGTCCTTCAGACTGTGGGGGTCTTTTTACTTAGAGAGAAGAACACCACTCTGAAAGAGGACTTGCTAAGCTGCTTTAGTGTAAGGCGTGCCACAAGTTTATTTGCTCAGTCATTGTAAGTCACTAATTCTTGTTGTTTGTGTTTGTCAGCCTGTGTTATGGGACCTCATTCAGCAGGACAACAACTCAACAGCGCTCAGGGTGCTGATGCAGGTTAGTGAGTCTTACACTACATAACACATTTGTAAAGAAACTTGTACATTGTTTTCATTTATTCTACAGGAGTATCTTAGACTGCCAAGAAGCAGCATACGTAGCCTTGTGATGTCTGCTGAAAAAGATGCTGTTAAAAGATTCATCTCTCATATGCATCAAAGCTGGGATCAGTTACAAGTCCATACAAGCAAGGTTTGTTCTGAAATAACTGTATGTAAAAGTGACAAACAGTGCTTTTTCAGTCTGCTTACTAGTGAGTTTAGTTGATGTGACATTACAGCATTCCAGTCTGCACATATTTTACACATTTGCACAGCATGTCAAAAATCTTTAGTAGAATTGGCTGTTTAATTGTAAAAAAAATATCGTAGTTTGTGTTTTTTTTGTTGAATTATATTCACACGTCTTGCAAATGCAACATTTTGACTTTACAAGCATTGCTTAAAAAGGTGTACTTTGCTTAAATGTACTATATCTGTGTATTTTTTGTTTTGTTCTTCAGGTTTCTCAAACAGAGTTGCAAGCAATGGAAACAATGACAGCGGCATTCCTCCATAAGTTCCCCAGAGTGACTCCTGAGTTGTTCATTGACCTATCCCAGTTCATTCCCTTCATGTCTGTCTCTGATATCATGAACTTCCCAACATCCCTTGTGGTCAACGACAGTGTGTATGTATCTGTCAAAAAAATACACATTTCAACATTTCACATGTTGTAAATGAAAGATTCTTTACTTCAGTTTGACAGCTATTCGGGATCATAGTTCAGGGATGAGATCTCTGCAAAAGAAAGCCTTTGTGAATCGAATTCTTCAGTCTTCTGTTGTGGGGGATGTTCAAACATGGCCCCCTTATTTTCTTGCTTCTATCCTCCCGTTCCTGCCTTACCTCCCTGTCAGTCATTTTCAGCAACTTACATCACAACAGGTACATACATATTCATATTCATATTTAACTTCATCATATTTCAAAATTCTCTATACAGGAATTGTTACCTACAGGATTTTAGATCTGGATGGCTTATTGAACAAAGACCTTAACTAGACACATTTATTGGCCCATCTTTTACAGCTTACCCCTTTAGCTGAGTTGCTAGGCAACAGCAGTCTGGATGGAGTGAGGGGGCGTCATGTGCTTAGGACCCTTTTTACCAAAAAGAAGAATCTGACGGGAGACAACATAATGAGGTGGGAGCATTTGATACAATATAAAAGTTTTGTTCTGACTCTACAATTCTATACTGCGTAAAATACTGTAGAAAGTAGACACAGTACACTGAAAAAAAAAGGTTGCTGGATTTGCATAAAAAAGTTATGGAAAGCGGTTGCATGCAATAAAATTATGTTTAGGCTTTGAAACTTATTTCGATCCCCTCTACACATATTTTCTCAGAACATGAACGTCACTTTTTCATGTTGATGAAATTTTATCAAATCATGCTGAATATGCATATTTATCTTATGTTACCTTATCATGAAATGTATAAGTATGTATAATATAATTTAATTGATCTAATTCTGTAAAATAATACAAAAACAGTTTTTAGTTTTCCACAGTTCTGTATTGTCTTAACAGAATCAAACACACAAGAGCGCAAGTACAGAGACACAGTTTGGAACTGGACAGAGTGAAGATTTATTCCAGTGAAGACGCTCTGGTCTCTGCCTGTGGACACAGGAATAACACATGATGATCACATTATGATGATCTACTTTGTTGTACATGTTTAAATACATTTAAAGTACCTATAATGGACCAGAACAGAATCACAAGAACATTAGAACTGTATCTGCAGAAACAAAACTCACCGTGTGCTGCTTTTCTTCCTCTAAACACAGTAAGAGGTAGGGCATCTGGTATAAAGTCCTCCTAGTGCCACATCACCCTGTAGAAATACGATAACTGTTTCAATAGAAGTTCATTTTGAAAAATTTGTTTAAAATCATTTTAGTTGAGTTACTTACTTTGTTCATCTGTGCTCTGTGTTTTGTTGGTTCTCAAACATCTTCCTTTTTTCTGAAACATCAGCTATAACATTCTTGAACTTCCCCACAGCTCCAGCAGTGCGCTGGATAACACTCTTTTTTTGTAGACGACTCTGGAATAAACACATTAAAATCTTAGTACAACTGTCACACTCTTGTAGATGGACAGTCAAATACAATTTGACAATAAAGTCATGTTTCCACAACCTGATTAAAACATGCAGGTCTAACATTGACCACAATCAAGCGACCTTTGTAAGATTTAAACACGCTGGACAGAGAAATGTAAAAAAGTCATGTTATTTTTGTTAAATTTGTTTTTGCAATTTGAGCAACCCCTCTCGGACCATTTTTTCAGTGTAGCCTTCTCAGTGTTTCTTCATAATTATATAATTAATTCCACTGACACATTGATTTCCATTTGTTTTAACCCCATTGTTTTCTGGTTTTCAGGCTGGGCATCCTTGCCTGTTATTTGGACCCCTTTGAGCTCCATTCATTTTTCCAGGACCCAGCTGTGGCCTCCGCTCTTTGGCAGCTGCTGGCAGAGTGCATGTCCAAGGGCTTGATCAGTAACAAGGGCAGAGTGAGTACGTCTAAAGAAAAACCAAAACCACTAATGGAATGAATTAACAGAAGTGGTTTTCATCCTTATTGTTAGCTGTCCTCATGGCTTGTACCAGCAGTTCAGAGTCTAAACGTCAGCAGCATGGCTCTGCAGGATCTGTTTGCTCTCAGTGGGGTTCTGCCTGAGCTGGGCGCTTCATTTCTGTTGTCACTGCCCTCAGAGGAGCTTATAGATGTCCTCTCGCAACCTGGAATTCCACAGTTTTCCCCAGCGCAGGTCTGACATTGCAGTTGTGTCTTTTTAATCAGTGTTATTACTGATTAATGGATTAGCTGAATATAGCCCTGAAATAAAAATCCATAAAAATGCATTGAAAAACTAGTAAAAGTCATGCCTTTACATTTTCAACCACTTAAGCTAAATTAAAGTAACTATATTACTGCAGATGACATTAAATAATTGCCTTTTCCTATGATCATATATTTTATAGGCTTTCCAAATATTATCCAAGATTTCAAATGAAACCATTGTAAGTGTGTTCAAGTTACATGTTTTAAATTTCCACTTTCTGAATTTGGATCTCTGAGGCTTTGTGCTGATGTAACCCACCTGCAGCTCACCATGGACAAACTGTGCAGATTGAAAGCATTACACTCTGGGCTGTCCCCTACTGTGCTCCGAGACCTCCAGTGGAACAACATTAGTCAGTCTATGCCCTGTCAATGCTGGAGCAGCTTATTCTCTGAGCTAAAGCCAGGACAAAAAGCCATGCTATTTTACGCAATGCAAGAGGTGAGAATTTTTATATTTATACAGCTGTTTCACTCCATCGTTATATCTATCCTACTACTTTTCCTTTTTCTTACTACCTTTATTTTGTATATTAACAGGCACTGCAGAGTGAATTGTGGAGTTTTATTGAGCAAGCACATTGTCTTTTACCGTTTGTTCCTTTGAAAAAGTTAATACTAGACTTGAAAAACAACATTCTCCTGAACAATATAAGCCTGTTAAGAGAAATACCCTGGTCACCTCAGCAGGTACTATTTCGATGCATATATACATGTAGTTCTAACCTAAGATTTGAATATGTAGGCAATAATATCTTCATGCTGTTCCAATAATACAGTAAAATGAATAGCAATGCCTATCATATTGATTGAGCGGAGAAATCTTGCCAGCTCTGGACTTGGCTCATATTAATCAACGGCTCATTGGATATGCCTCACATGATCCTTTCAGGATATTAATACTCCATACGCATCAGCCACCATCAAACTAATTAGTTTGGATGTTGTACAATGATGTAGAGGAATGTAGCATAAATTAATAATAGCTACCTTTAAGTGCTTTGGTCGCGGCCAATAGCATATGAGTTGCTTTCACCACCTGTCATGCCTCTTACAAGACCTGTATTTAGGCATTAAAGATGACACTCCCCTGGAATAAAACCACAAATGCACTTATATGTAAAGTAGGCTACATGCATTACATTTTGAAAATTCTGTACATATTTTTATGATAAAAAGATAATGGTTGAAGTAGGATGTAATAACAAAATACCTAAATGTCTTTATAGGCTCAATTTTTGATTAAGAAGATTTTTCAGTGGCAAAATACTACCAGTACCATTGTGAGGTAATACACCATCTTTTGTTTAGTTTTTTGGCCAGTATTTACGTATGGTCATTATTCCTCACAGAGATCTAGGACTTATGGCTGGTGGAGTAAGTTGTAACTTGCTAGAACATTGGATCAATGACACAGAAGTGGACATTCTAGACTTTCTTACTGATCTTCCTGGAGATATGAGACCAGCTCTTGTAAGCACATCGTCTAGCATAATGTTCATAATTTATATAAGCCAATAATATAAAGGTTTGCTGTTTCACCAGAGAAAATGTATTGTAGATGAGCTGAGGAGGCATCCTGACATTAACCTGGACGTTCTGAGCTTAGGGTTTTCATTAACATTACCGTGAGTACTCCCCATAAATCTGATTTATTTTTGTAATAAATTAAGATTAATATGTTATTTTCATAAATTTTTTTGTAGAGTGACAATGGTAGAGAAGCTATCCAATGAGTCCTTCATAAATCTTCTTGGCTACATTCAAACACACTTTTCTGACTTCCTCAAGCTCCCACATTACAAACAAATACATATCACTGAGAGGGCAGTCACTGAACTGGTGAATATAGACAGAAATAAGGTATTAATGTAATTTTTTTTTTCTCAATAATATAGCATGTTGTTAAAACAGTATTATGGGTGGCATTGCATATTCTTTCCAAACTATGTTCAAAGAAACATCTTTTATATGACTGGTGAAGAATAATCCTTGATTTTACTCAGACTAGAGACTTGCATTTTTCTCACTTTCGAAAACATTTGTGAGAAGCCTGTTGTTTTGTACTGTACATCACAGGACGATGTAGGTGAGATTGGCAGCTCTGCTCTGGACTTCTTGGGGCCCTTGCTGCCTTTCTTAGACAGGGACAGTCTGGAGCTTGTGGACAGAGGAGCTCTTGCACTGAGGCTGGAGGAGATGAGAAACTTCTGCCTTCCCAAAGAGGCACTGAAAGACATAAGCGCTCTACTCACAAAGAAAGACCTGCTGGGGTAAGGCAGCAATGAATACTAAAACTTTTATGTTTGGAGAGTTTTACATTTTCACGGCAGTGCTGCATTCATAGTTGAAACTTTGAATAAAATTGTCTTTTCTTTTGGGTTTTCCCTTTTCTCTGCCCTAGTGCAGCTTTTGTTTATGTATACTTGGTACTGGCAACAACAATGCACTGACAGACAGCTTATTATAATTACATATTGGTTTCCATAAAAAAGACAAAACAGCTTCAAAAAAAAAAAAAAAAAAAGGTTTTATAGTTGGATATATATTAGATAATTGTTGACTGAAAGTGTTCTATATTTTGTAAACAGAGAACCATCTAAGTGGCATGTGAAGGATCTGGAACATTTGGGCCGTTTGGTGTTTTCATTGTCCCCAAAGCAGATTAACAGCATTCCACTGGTATGAAAGTTAAACATAATATTGGATATCATGTAAATCTCATATTTTTTGTTCGATTTGAACTAGTTTTAACGTGCGTGTCCTTGAGTAGGCCGTGTTGACTAAAGACACAGTAGAGCAGGTACTGGTGGGTCAGAAACTCTGGGAGGACAGTGCAATTGGACGCATGTGTGTGCTGCAGTGTGTGGACCAGGAGAGCCAGAGGAAACGAACGGAGAGTCTCCTCCGGGGCATTATAAAACCACGCAACAGAAGGGCAAAAGGTCCATGCTGATTTTTGACAAACCATGACACAGTCTGCAATTATATACTGTTGTTTGTGACTAAGAATTCACAGTTATCTTTTTAATTAGTGCCAGTCCCAAGCTGTGCTGATATCAAAGGAACATTCCCGTCAGCATGGACCCCACTGCAGCTGAACCGAATGTCTCAGGAGAGTCTGAAACGGTGCGTTGAGGTTTTTGGACAAGACTCTTCGCTGAGTTATGAACAACGGCGCACACTTTGGAAGAAACTTAAAAAGGTTGAAACCTAAGTGCAGTATGTGTATAATTGGTCCATTTACCATAAAACATTAATCAAACTACTCTGAAAATGCTACTTCTGAAAGATGGGACTAATGATGTAATTATACTATCTGCACAGTCTTTTAGTCCAGTGCGAATGCTGCATGAGGACCAGGTTCTGTCTCTTGGTGCCATTGTGACTGAAATGGGTGAAAGAGAGCTACAGGACACAGATCTGTCAGACCCTGGGGTTCTGGCACATCTGGGAACACTCACTGAATGGAGCAATAAAAAGGTGGGATTTTGAATATTTTCTGTTAAATATAAAATGTTCTATTGAAGAAAATGTTAATGTGTTTAACTGTAACTTGCAGATGAGAGCGGTAATAATAAGTGTGATGCGTAAACGAAAGCAGAAAATAGAGCAATTAACTGCTCTGGATTTGGCAACATTTGGCCACCTGATCTGCGGCCTGTACCCTTCAGAGATAAAAAGACTGAGTCCCGACAGCCTGAGGTGAGAGTCTATTAAACTCACATTAGGAGTATCTTGATAGCTGAGTGGTCAGTGTTTATTTCATAAAACACATATGTCTAATCTTAATTTTCCTAAAACTGCAGTATGGCGGTGCTGTTCCTACGAGAGATGTCTCTGCCATGCACTGAGCACCAACTGGAAGCTCTGACTGGCTGCTTGTCCAGACCAGGGGCCTTTGGTCCAGTCAGTACCTGGGGATCAGAGGTGTTCACAGAGATTGGGACATTGGCAGGTACTACAAAACGAAAGGTCTCTGGGAAAAAAGTTCATACAAACTTTATATCTACAAAGTGTTTTCCAAACAACTGAGTGTAGTGCAATAACACATCGCTGGATGGATGGATACAATTTGAAGCTCTCCCTGGGGCCACAGACATGAGAAAAACAGGAAAAAGTTTTTCCCTGAAGTTTTAGTTTGATCTGATATGAGAAACATTAATTGTGCACTTACAGAACTTGTGCCTGTCTTTTTCTCTCTTCAGCGGGCCTAGAGGATATAGTGCTGTCTGCTTTAGTGGAGGAACAGATCCAGGGAATCACTGCTGAAGCTATCCGTCTAATGTCTCCAGAGAAGTTTTCAGTGAGTTTCAGTCTGGTTTGGGTGACCTTACTGGGTCATATCATTCACTTTGTTTTAAGTTTCAATGATTAGCTTAAACATTACATTTGTTATTTGTGCAGGTGGTGTTCAGTGCAGTACAGTTGTCCTGGCTCAGCACAGAGCAGGCGTGGGCAGTGACTGAAGAGCAGTGGGCAGAGCTGGACCTCGAACAGAGGCATGCAGTAGGACTCACTCAATATGAAGGAGACATCCTGCTTGAGCAGAGAGGTGCTTATATAATATAATATAAAATAATATACGCAAATTTATGTCAAGAAGTCTATGGGAGAATAATGAAACTATTGTTTTTGCAGGAAGGAACTCGGCTCCATCTGCTGTAAACATGAATAGCTTTGCTGTCTGCTCACTGGCCCTGTGCCTTTTATTATGGCAAATGATTTAAAATTATGCAACAAATTGTTCCCTGATTTTCGTAGTATTATATTTGTACTGCAAATAAATATTTGAACTTCTTCATTTACTGTGTTATTTAACAAAATTAACGTAAAAAGTAAAAAAAATAAAATAAATTACATGCTGTTTGTAGTGTCCAGTTACACAGTTAAAAGGCATTTTGCTTTGTAACTGACTAGATTATTGTGGGTTGTTTATCCACTGCAATATTACCAAAATACCCATAATGTATCATAGAATAATTTAAATTCAGCCTTCTTTACAAAAGACTAATGTTTCATGATGTTTTCATATAGTGTACAACAATAACCCACTTGTGGCCTTAGAGTTTAACCATAATATGTCATGTGATGTTTAAATGCGTCATGTGTTGTGTCTGTCAGAGGGCTAAGCTGACCTCAGAAAAATGTGGAAAATGTAGTAAATGTGATAATACCACTTATATCCAGCAGATGGCAGTGTAACAGTGCTGCTGTTCGGCAGGAGGTGTAGCTTAGGAGCGTCTGTGACGCATTTCCTGGGGCTCGTAAGGACCACTCAGCGGCACACCAGAGGGGTATCATGACTATTTATAACCAACAATTCGTTCTTATCAATTTTCCTGCCGTTTTGCTTTTTCGTGGTCGTTTCTAACGTCGATAGGTGACAGTTAAACACGCCAGACACCGAGCATGATGTGAATTAAAGCGGGTAAGTTGATCCGAGTTAAGTTTCTCCTGTGCTTTAGCTAGTGTTTGACTTGTTTGGGTGCGTGGCTGCTGAGTTTGCTCGCTTGTTTTTGCCCCTGGTACCACCGGGGTCCTGGCACGGGGAAAGCCTAGACTCGTGTTGGCTTTTTGAGCCTTACGGGTCGACATTTAAGGCAACTGTGCTTTGTCTCGAAGGGTCGGTCCTCCACTCTCCGAGGTGACGTCGACTGCGCTGCGCCTGGCGTGTGTGGTCATTTTGGACCATCGAAACTGCGGGTCGTGATAAATGTAAATGAGTAGTAAAATTTGAGCCAACGAGGGCGGTATAAATTTGGGCTTGTGTTGAAAAAGGGGAGGCACCTGTGACAAGGCTAGAGTCAATTGAAGGCGGCGTCTACTATGTGTTAATCGGCACAATTTCAGACGCATTTGTCAAACTGAGAAGTCCCGTCGGCTCAGCTTTTAGCCCCTGTTCCGTCTCAGCTACGCTGTGAAGTCTGAGGTAAGTCCACAGCCCGATATCTATACAGTACCCTTGTCAGCTGACTTTACATTTTCAGGCACCAACTTCAGCGCACAACAAAGTGTGCATTCTCTGTGTCGTGAGCAGTTTCTCTGCTGTTGGTTCTATAAATACTCTAATCTTTTTTATACCACGCTACATGTTTCTACAGGAAGACTTTGGGTCAACTTTGAAATTGTCAATACTGCTATGGTCGGGGGATAGAGTGACCTAACTATGTGGACTTTGACATTGCGTGAAGTAGACATTGGTTTAAACAAACATCCTGCGGCACCAAGCGTAACCTACTTTTAACATAAAAAGAAGCTTTAATTCAGTGCCCTCTTTCTAGGTTAAATTAGCAGTACGTCTTGGTGAGTAATAATAATGAACAACTATCTGAAGCTGTCCTATTACCTTGTTGCTCTCGTTCTGGTCATGGATTTCTGTAAAAAGCCCCAATGATAATTAATATACAAATCACAGATAATTTGACACAATTTCTGGTTTAACTGGTTTCATGATTTTTGATTTTTCTTAAGTATCAAAATCATTAGGTCTAGCTGAGTGCCCCTGATGTAGAACATGTTTTGTTTTTGGAAATTAATCATATGGCACCTCACCATAAATTGTGTTTGCATAAGCCTTAATATTGTGGTGCTAATTAGTTGAGGTTTATTCTTGTAGATGATGGACCTAAGCCAATATGATGACATTTTAAGTGTCTCCTCTTACTTTTGTTAGTGAGGACTCGCTGTTTTGGGTTATTGTTCCAAATGAGTGGTTTGTATCATGACTGTTATTACTAATGCTGATTACAGGGGTCACTTACTGTTGATTATGTGCCACAGTATGTGCACGGTGATAATGAGCGCCTGAATGTCGTGTTTAAATGGCTTTTTTACCCATTTAAATGTAAATAAATTCATAATGAAATAAACAGACTGCTTTGTTAATGCCCTGATGGGTGCTGTAATAGTGCAGACATTATCCTTAGAGTTCAATGATACCTGCTAATTATATTGTACCATAGCTTGGCTGATCCCTCAATAATTGCTATTGGACATGTGGTATCATTTACAGAAGAAACACCGCTCATAGCATGGCTGCAGTTTCTCCTCTATATTCTGAAGGCAAAGTATGATGGTCTTTGGATTATTGGATGATGTTAGAGACACTTGGTTAGCCCCATTTAAATGTCCAAGCCATTTTGGTAGTAATAACTGTGTTTACTTCCAGCACAGGGACAAAGTTGAGTGTTAAGTTTTTTTGTGTTCAACTTTTGATAGTTTGATTATTTTTAATAATACAAACTGGTAATGATTTGATTTTGTGTTCTCATCAGTAGCTAATGAGACATAAAGTAAACATGTAATTAGTGTTTGGTAGGATTGTTGTCTCAATTCAAGCTAATTTCTCTGTTTATACTTAATAGGCTTAGCAAAGCACTAAACATGGTCAGGGGAAGACTGGCACAAAATTAACTTTGGAATTTTAATACTTTGTTGTGATTATTCAGATTATTTCATACCTTTTTTAAAATGTCACTTTTAATAAAAAACACCATATTTTTGAGCAAAGAAATATTACGTGTGTGTCTATTAATATCTTTCTGTAGGAGCATACATCTAATAATGTGGCAGGAAGTGAATCTTGTCACTGCAGTACTTTCACATTGGCTATTTTCTGAAAATTCACTCTCTTAACCGATAAAAGACGAATCACAAGTGGGACATGCAAGTTAATCCACACAAAGCAAATTTTACTGAAAATGCTGAGCTTTTGAAATGTCCTCTGTTTGCCTAACTTTGTCAAATGTCAATCATACGAGCATGCTCTGGAATGTGACTGGGATGGTTTGTTAATTTTGTAGAATAATACAATAAAGACTTTTCCACCAAAATGTAAAACAATTTCTAACTAAACACTCAAGTCGAAGTCACTCAATAATCCTTTTTACATTTAGCCCTTTCACAGTTAAATTCTGTTCTGCCCTTTGCCACTGTTATTTAGTGGGCCACTCTGACCACTGTGTCTGTATCCCACTGAGGAGGAGGAGGCTGGCTTCACAGGCACAGCTCTCCACCTCTGCAGATGCTGTACCCGAGCATTTTCCTGTGTGAGCCCTCACCACACGGGCCTCTCTCGGGTGTTTAAGCACATGTCTAACGGTCATCTGTCTGACCACATGACATCAGTGCTGGCCTTGACAGCTCACTTGTTCTTTTCTCGGGATTATCAGTAATTGCTGGTACTACTGCCTCTGGTTTGGCACTGTTTTATACAACGCTTACATGACAACTATTGATTATCTGACTTTGATTAAATACAACATTCAGTTGACAATTGACAACTGATAACTTTATCTATTTGCTTTTTTTAGGTGAGCTGTGACGGTCCATCCTGGTCTCTTGTGTGCAGGCTGGCCTGTCATAGACTGTGAAACCATGGCTTTAGGTCCAGCTCCTGCAGGCCTGCTCCAGCTCATCCTGGGCACTGTGTTGTTTCTTCTGGTGTGTGGGCTGTCATCTGTGCTGGGGGAGGAGGTCTACACCAACCAATGGGCTGTCCATGTACCTGGAGGTCCAGAGGAAGCTGATCGAATTGCATCAAAATATGGATTCATCAACCATGGTCATGTAAGTACAATTTAATTTTGCTATGATTAATTCATTTTGAAAATGAGAGATTTAGTTGAGGTCACCTGTGAGAAAAGTGTTTTGACTGTATGTAAATTACTTGAAGCCAGCAACAAAACTTTGCATGTGTTTTACTCCTCACGTATTTTATTTATTGGATGCATGCCATGTATTATTTCCCTATTTGAGTTCTATCATGTTTATAATGTCTGGAAAAAATAAAGAATTGGTATGGTACTAATAATGATAATCATCATGGCACTGTGCAGATCAGAAATATCTGCTCCTTTAAAAGAGTATACTTGCATAAGAAGAGCTGTGTTTAAACGTGTAGAAGCTGATGCATCTTCTGTAGAATAATGAATCTTGGTTTGATTCCAATGAGGACTGTTCAGTGAAACACAATTTAAGCAATTTAGTTCTTTCAGTCATTTCTAATTGTCAATCATCAGCTTGTTTATTTTTTTAATAGAGAGGTCTACAGCCAAACCTCTGCCAGTAAAACAGTTTAGACTTTAGAAATGTTACTATTTGTGTGTTCAAAGGCAATGATTCAAAGAGTGTTGATTTTAAATAATTTCAAGTGTAAGTTATGATGGATCAGTATGAGGAAACTAATGTGACCAGCCTGCGTTCCCAAGTTTTGCACATATTGTAGGTGTGGGCTTTGAATTACTGATAAATGTTTCCTGTCTTCACTGGGAATGCTTGTTTATGACATCCTGTTCCCGTGTAATCTTAATTGTCCATGTTATCCATAACATCGCTCCATAGACAGTCTCTTTAAAAAGTTCAAGCTCATTAGTTATCTTGTGAACACTGAGTCAGAGGTAACACGCAAACGCAGAAACAGAATTTTAGGTAAGCAGTTTTTTAAATAATTCCTATAATACAGCTTTCTGTTTCCCACAGACTATGGTGGCACGAGTGATGCATATTTGAATAATTTTATTTAATACAATGTTAGGGGTATATAAATGTCATTGTCTACTGAACAAAAACACTCTGATTATAGATAAATAATGGTTACTTCAATATGTGTATGATAACTTTACAAGCATAAAGTATAATTTCATTTACTAATTTTTTGCTTAGCTAGTTTTCAGACTACGGGGGTGAAATTTTGAAATTTTTTATTAATGGAAAACACTGCAACTGTTTTGTATATTTGCTCCATTATACTTAGATTGTGTGCCATTTAAACAGTGAGGTGCTTGTCCTGGCTTGAGCGTTATAATTTTATAACAATAGAAACAGTCTGACCTTTCTGTGCGGTGGGATAGTTGCCTTTTCCTTATCCAATTAAGAATGCATTTTGTCCAGTAAATGAACAACAAGTGTTTTGCTACTGCTCGGTGTAGATATCTTCAGCATTTTTCATAAAAATTGCTCCACTGGTGATGACTACTACTGGTAATGCTGTTTGTGCTGCAAATGTGGCTAACTAATGACCAATTCCCCTGACTGTAATCCTTTAACCATGTATTGGCTGTGGGCAGTGAGGAGACCAGACAAAGTGGTTACACCCTTTTGGTTCTTAATTTCACAATCTGGCCAAAGGGAGTGTGTGGTCGGGGCTGACTGAGTCTGAGTTGCTCCAGACTTGTTTTGCTTGAGGGGAGGCTGACTGACTATTGTTTGACCAATGCGATGAAATGAAGAAACTATCCAAGATGAAAGATCACAGACAGTTTTAATTAAGGTATCTCTTGAACTGCCTCAAGCTTTGAGTTGTCAAAAAGTAAAAACACATGTTTCATGTTTGACTAAAAGCCTGTCTCCTTCTTGGGCACTTTATACTCTGGCAGTCCAAAGGTGAAATAAAGATGTGAAGGTTAACTTGAAAGGTAAATTTGAAGGATCTGAAAAATAAATAAAATATTTATGTTAAATACTGGTGGTAAATGTTTATTTTATCTCAAGTTAACTGTTCTGGATTCACAAATGGGGCTAGTAAAACTTTTTTTATTGGTTATATGAACTGTTTAATTCCAGATGTTAATGGAAAACCATTACTGTGACACATTAGCCATCAACATAGACATACACGCTTTTACAACTATTCTCGATGGCTTTTCAGTATATTGTGTTACACTAATTGAAATGGTCTGTTGTTGGAGTAGCAGACACGGGGGAACTTTCAGTCATCCACACTGAATAGAGGCACTGGCCTGAGAAGAGTCAAGTAAATGACACAGAACAGTGGCATCTGTGCAGCCTTCAGCCTGTATTGATTCAGTCACTACTTTTTCAGCAATTACCTCATTCACATGAAAATACTGTACACTCTGTTACACTGCTTTGTATTTATAATCATACACATGTTAATCCCCACTGTGACAAAGTACTGGTAATTTTCAATATTTGTATTACTTCAAAAGCTATTATGACAACAGTATAATGTCCTAAAAGATGCAGTACATGACTGCTATTTACAAAAAAATGTTAAAAAGTAGTTGCTTTGAATTAAGTCACAGTTAAATCGTATAAAAATGCCTTGTAATCTATAGTCTTTTTTTTATGAACAAATTCCACCAAACTAAAATTATATTGTATTATCTTGACAGTTAAATTCTGAAATAAAGCTCCATCCCTTCACTCAGTTACAGTTAAAGCTGAAAGATGCATATAGTACATGATTACAATTTCTTTTGAAAAAGTGGAAAAAGTAATTGCTTTGAATAAAGTCAGTTAAATCCTATAAAATCTTGTGCCTTGTGATCCATAGACAATTTTTTTATGAACACATTGTACTAAAATGAAATTATATTGTATTATGTTGACAGTTAAATTCTGAAATAAAGCTCTGTCATCATGTTCCTCCCTTCACTCAGTTATAGTTAGAGCTCAAACCCATGTGCCCGTAACTGGAGACATTTCAGATGCTGTCTGCACTCTTCATTGTCACAGCGGTGCTCTGTCACAGCTTCACAAACGCTGTCAGACTCTAGTGTTGCACACGGGAAGGTTTGAGAAACTCCAGTGCAGCGGTTGCCAACAAAAGCAGATTACATGTTGTCAGTGTAGTCAGCTGACATTTTGGTTCTTGTTTGTTGATACCGTTGTTGGCTCGAGTGCCACTGGAGCCATGTTGCAGTTTGTAAATGTAGTAACAGCTAATACTCAATGATGCAGATCTCATTGGCTGTTTGTATTGAGTAACAAAGTATTGCACTTATGCAACACTGAAAAAAGTTGAGACAAAGCGGTATAAGACCACATTCAAGGCAATAATGAGCTGCTGCTTGACTTGGGTGAAACACTTGTCAAATGTTTGTTTCCCAATATTTATGTTGAGTGGTTAGAACTGATGTCAATTTAATAAGGACCTATAATTTCTTTTACCTTTTTTAAAACCTAACAAAACTACTGAAACATTTGACTGTGTTAAGGATGTAAAATTTACAGCTTATGAATATGAGCAGGACTCTCCAGTGATACTATGATTTTAGAAGTCTTTATGGACAAATACATGACAAATTTATGTTTATGGAAAATGAAGTGTTCTACCTTTTATATATCTTTACTCAGTTTATTCAGTTTAAAATACTTATAAGGTAATGAAGACTACATGGAAAACTATTACTAGTCTTACAAACCAGGGCTAGGTAAATGAAAAGGGAATTAATTTGACTGTGCTAAAGTGATGCAATTAAGAAACAGCTGATTCACGCAGCGGTAAATTGCCATTAACTGCAGACTTGCATCTTAGAGTGGTTATTTTACATTATAAAGGCCTTTTCTTGCACACGTCATCAATCTTGTGCCTCAAGCTTGTAAAAAGGAAGTTTAATTTTTACACAATTGCATTTTCAATTAAATGTACACATCATTTGGAAATTTTCTATTTTAGATTCTGAGTTATATCTCAAATGTTGGTTAAAGTGACAGATTTTTGTAATTTTTAGGTCACTTTCATGCAGAGTTTTGCCTTCCGGACTGCAACTGGAGGCATTTCCATCTAAAATGCGGATTATGAGAGCCTGTGGCTGACGATGAGACGGGAAGTGTCAGATTTGAAATTGCCTTTTGGAGAGAAGGACTTTGTAGCAGCTTAACAACTGCCTGTACTTTACTTCAGGGCTGAATAATTCACTCAAAGCTGACAGTAAATGTGATGGTGACATTTTGGTCTTTGATCTAAATGTCTAGAGCCATTAGAAACTTATTATGGTCTCTATCTGAGATATGTTCTTCTTTTAATTGGATGGCCATAAAGGTATGTTTGATCTTGTGAAACTGTTAGGGGAAGTCTTCGATTATTCATAACTTGGAGTGGGAGGAAAAGGGTGACGGATAAATAAGTTATTGCTCTCTTCAAAGTACAGTGGCATTTTCGTGACGTGTTTCTTTTCCTTATATGAGGTTTGTGTTGCTTGTGGTTTGTCGGTCTGTAACTGTCTCTTTCCCCCTTGGGCTTTGAATACAACATTTTGCTGTTAGACATAGTGTCCTCATACATCCTCCTTGACTCCATGCGGTTTGTTTAATTGGCGTGTTAATATCCTCTTCCTCTTTAAAATAAATTAATATTCTGTTTGGGGTAAGATTAGAAGAAGAGTAGCCTGTTATCTCTAGCTCTAACCAAGTACATGAAATGACACTTTGCTATCAGCAGCCGTGACACAGCACTGTACCCTAAGGCTTCACAGACCACTGCTGTTCTCAGGCTTTTTACCAAAAGATAATTCACTATCCTAAGGTGCTGCTCAGATTTTATTTAATCATCACAAAGTTAAAAAAAAAAAAATCTTTGTGATGATTAAATAAAATTGTCACTAAATCGTCTTTTATTTTTACAGTTGATTTATTATATTTATTTGTTTTTTGAATAATTGTTAATGAATGAATTTTGTCATTTCTTGTAATTTAACTTCTGTGGCATTGCTTCTGATAGCTTGTCGTTTTGTTTTTGTGCATATGGCAACTATCTTTTTACCTTTTACACCTGCAGAAATCATTTTCCGTTTTGCACCAGGCTCAATTTAAAAGCTGAGCTAAACAGTTGGTCCTGCACACACTGATAAGAAATGACTAAATTCCAATCATCTCTCAAATGTAATGTGAAAACTTATAACCGGTGTGAATTATTGAGGTGAGGCTAAAGGTATGGAGTCAATAATTGGACTCTGGAGAGCGGATTCCTTTATCTGCTGCCTAAAAAATTTCTGGAAAATCTTCAGTCAGGATGTGATTGCCGCTGTGATGATGAGAGGGGCAGCCTGCTGGGAGCGGAGTTAGTGGCACAATTTGCTTCTCATGCAGGTGTTTCCATATTTTTATTTACTCTATAATGAAAGAACACTCCCAAATTTCACACTTTATATTGTATTTATTTACTTTTGCTTTACCCGACTGAAGTTGTTTTGCCATAATTGGTGTTTCATCTCGATGGCAAGTGTGAAATGAAGTCTGAAATGTCACAGAAGTGCATTAAGAGAAGGATGAGGTTTTCCAAAAACAACACGTCCATCTCAGTAAACATGTCCAAATATGAAAAATGAAAAGCCTTTCAGGAATTAATCAGTTGTAGGTGACTGGTCTTCTGTGTGATCGTGTTTTTCTTGTGAGGTGAAAGGGGAGATGGTTGAATGACTGCTAGTGCAAACAAGACTCTAATTAAGACTCTAACATACAAATTCAAGGTAAATAATGTATTAAAAGTGCCAAGGCTCCACAAATGGATTAATGCATAAAAGCACCAGTCTGATCATTGCCCGGAGACAAGACCTGTGATGTAAATTACCTTTTTAAGCTTATAAATGCATTTAACTTCTATTGAGTTTAGCAGCATGCCAGAGTTATGTGGTGTTAAATGATCTACAATTTAATATTTCTTTATTGACCTTCTATCTGTTTTGTCACATGGTAATAGAATCTTTTCAAATATTTACTCATATGGAATATTTACAAAGTTGTCAGGTTGAATGTTTCACTGTAATTCTTGCTTTTTAATAAATGTACCACTCTGATGAAAAATTGTAACTAGTGCAGGGCAATTTGGCCAGTTTTATTTATCTCAAAAGAGAATTTGCAGTAAATAATTAACAATTAGCCAGGATTTGTTTGCCTTGCAACTGAGAAGTCAGCTGCAGTAATGATATTCCAATCATATCTCACCACCAAAATTATATGACCAGCCCTGATGGTAGATCATTCCAGTTTGCAGTGCCTTTGAACTTTCAACACCCCCATTATTTTTTAGCTAGGTTTTAATTGTACCTTTTTCTAAATTTATTCCTAAACTTATTATCTTAATAGATCAAATTCCAACTAATCTGCATGACTATAGTGTGCTGCTCACCAAGTGTTAACTATTTAACATTTGAACTCTTGTCAAACTGATTTTGTATTCATCCAGGACTTACTACTGCACTCAAGCATGATAGTTAGTTTTAAATATTAATGCTTTTTTGGCATGTACTCTAGTCTTTTTTATTGGTGCAGTGTGATCATGAATGTTTTAAAAAGGCCCCTGGTTCTATGGCTGTGCTGTGTCCCTCAAAGAGAAGGACTGGCCTTTGAAATCCAGCAGAGATATCGCTAAATTTTCTGTTATGCGTGTTCCTCCATGAATCTGATTTTATAGGGAAAAACTTGAGTCTGCTATGTTGGATCAGCTGAAGGGCAGTGGTCTTCTGTGGCAGCCTTTTGTCCTTTCTGTGGCTTTAACTGGGACTTCCTTATTATGCAAACTTTTTCAAGACTTTTTTTTGCATAAAACACACACCCAGATCTCACTACATTAATGTTCAAAGCTGCGCGGCTGCAGAGATGAAGTGCAGAGGTTGGCTTATCTTGTCTGTTGCATTGGAAGCCTGTGTTGTTCCAAATTACCCAAACTTAACCAGTGGACACTACCAATTTGGATTATAGGCCTCTCATGATAATTACTATATCAGCTTGTTTAAATATTGGGTAAATATTTATTGTGATGGTACTTTATCTTGGCACAAGTGTAAACAACCTATAGTATAATTTGTCTTGGTTAAAATCTCTTGTGACATTTTTAATTATTATTTTTATATTGCACTATTTTCTGTTGTTAACCATTATCTTATGCATTTATGTTTAGCACTTTTATTTTGAAGGGTTTATTTTAGTTTAATTCCCTTGACAACGAGAAGGGGAAAATGTTATACGGAGCAAATGTATACACATATATTTTTTGGTATTTTCTGTGTCTTTGTTTAGCTTCCCCTCTGAAGAGGCACAAAGCTCTTATGGCAGATTGGAGGATTTATTGCCATTAAATCTAAAAATCTCCATTTCAAGTGTCAGTCTTCATTCAGAGGGATACACTACAGCAAGAATTTTTGTTATGTGTCTATATTACAATAAGATTTGAGCCATAGAGGGTTAAATAATTAACTTCTATGACTCATTCTAGGTACAAAATAACTAAACTGTTTAATTCTACTATTACTCTATTATTATTATTATTATTATTATTATTATTACTACTATTATTACTATTATTACTATTATTACTATTATTCTACTTATTTATTGCAGTTTGGGCTTCTTACCCATATTAAACATGTAGAATAGTGCTTGTGCTTTAGGGTTGTAGTGGACCAAAGAGAAAGGCAAAGACAAGGTATAAAAATAAGTTTAAATTTAATATAGTCAAAAAAGATATAATTTAACAAAGGCTCAAATTAGGCAAATTATTAACAAAAAAAAAAACTGGACCCAACTGGGGTAACTCAAAATCAAACTGAACAGAACAAAACTAAACCCCACCAGACAAAGGAACAGGTGTGTTTAAATACCTAAGGACCAACTAAAGCTAAACACACGAGGGAGGAATTACACTAATTAACTAACTAAACCAATAACTTAATCAAAGTAAACAAAAAAGCAAATAATTATAACACAGAAAATAATAAGTGATAATAACGTGACCTCAACACAAACTAAACAAATTAACTTAGTAAAACAAACTAAATAGTGTTCCCCCCCTTTGCTGAGTCCTGATGGTCTCTCCCAGGGTCCTCCGTCCGGTGCTCAAAAAAACAAAAAACAAGTGTAAGTAAATTAGACTTATATTAACTAAAATGTGTGCACTCAAATTAGAACATAAGTCTACACTACACATAATTTAATTCCTTTATTTATTTAACTTAATGTAAATAATAATGAAAATTAAATAATACTGACACTAGAGTGGTGGCAGAGGTATCCACCACAAGGGTTATGGTGTCAGTGGCATAAATTAATATCAATATTATCGTTTATTGTCTATAATTACTTAAGCAATATTTCGCTCTTCAAAATTCGTTATTGTGACAGGCCTAATTCTGACAGGATGGCATGATTTTTAAACAATTCAAATTCAATGGACAAGAGCAAGTACCGGTATGCTCACTTGATAAGATCACACCCACACACGCAGCTGGAGAACAGGTTGTTTTTTTCTTTTCTGTATCCTCTGAGAGCTTCTAAATAGTATGAAACTGACCACCCATGCTGTTCTATAAAATGTAACTGGTCTGTCCCATGTCACAATCGATCAATTACATGCTTGAATGAAATTAACACAACACCATGTTTTAATGAGAAAACAATCCTGTTTCAGTGTGTAAAAGTTTAGCAGTTCACTTACCATTTCCAAAAAGGTGTGAAATAATTTATAGAGTACCACATACAGTGAGTATTTATCATCTCATACAAGGCTAAAATGAACCTAGCCTTCTCTTTTTTTCTATCTGAATAAGTATAAATGGTACTGTACTGTTGCCCAAAGATGTCATAAATTACAGTGTTAAGTTTAATACGAGCAGAGAATGAAACACAAAGCAGAGCTTGAGTGGGTTTTCAAGCACATATCTTTAGGCTGACATAAATGTCTGTGAAGCCACCACTAGGTCACTCCGCTCTAGAAAGGGTTTTGAAGGAGATAAAGAATAACACATTGGTCAGCAGGAGTCCATCTCCAGGCTGTCTGAGGGAGGCACAGTGGTTATTACTGCGCTGTCCCGACAGAGCAGAGCTCGAATGGGGGCTGGGACAAACCGCACAGGTCACAGCTGTAACACAAGCCAGATGTGCTCAGGGGACACAACCACATCAAGTGCGATGTGCGTTCTCTATATGCACAGGCACGCTTACGACAGCTGCAGGTATGTCAGGAATTTTACTCAAAAGGTAAAGAATGGACTTTTGAAGTTTCAATGCGGCAAAAGAAAAGCAGCAGTTTTTGTATAGCGATTTTTGCTTCCTGTTCAAAGAAGGCCTCTGGATTTATGCCAATTTCCAAATCTGTTAGATAGGTCTCCTGCTGCTAATGTTAGAGCTGTACCCCAATGAGCACAGACCGTATTTGACCTATTTTGTCTGTCTGAAAAGGGAAACCCACAGAGATCCAAGACTAAATTTAGAAGGAGGTTCAAAGAAAACTGCTTAAACGTTGCCTGTTAATATCAGTTTTCAGGTCACTCAGCTATACCTTCATCTTTTGTCTTTTTCTGCCTCATAAAAAAGCTCTTGTAGGATTGTTTTGAACTTCTTATTGTCAACTAAAGCATCACAGGTCTCCTTCAGAGATGCAGAATAAAAATGTTCAGCACAAGGAAGGTAAACAGTTGGTTAATTTGAGGAAAAATGTAACTTCCTCTTTCTGTGAAATATCAATGCGTAAGAACTTCTTAGTTATGGCCAAGATAAATGAATTCTTGTGAAACCAAACAGTATATAGCTATGCCCTTTACAAATGAGATTTATTTAGTGCTTGTGGTTGTTTTCTGTCCTGTCTCTGAGGCTGTAAACTGATGTGGGCCCCCATGTGTTGTGCATCTGCTGAGCTGCCTCACTAGAGATGACCTGGGAGGAGGAGCCCGTGTTTCTGGTGCAATTTGAAAAGACCAAATCTGATAAGCCTTTTACAATGAAAACAAGGAGGTGAACATTTGGGAAGCTGGCCTGAAGGAGATGGAGAAGAATGCAGCTCGTGGGTGGAGCTGTGTTTTACGAAGTCTGCAAGTGATTTTTTTTTTCCTTTGTAACATGAATCCTGTGGAGTTGTTACAGAGCTAATGTTTAGAGCCACGTAGCTTTGTGGCAGTGTTACATCTTGCATTTCAGATCAGGTGTCTTTCACAAGCACAAGAAAAACAGGTTCATTTGAACAAGTTTAGAGTTTCTGCTGTTAATCCTTTTTAAATGAGTCTGTTTCCTTGTTGCGATGCACTGTACATAGTGTTCACTCACTGGATGCACTGTGCACTCATTTAATGCCTGTTGTAATCTTGCTCTGCTAACATGTGCGTTTGGCTCTCAAAGATGTTGATGCAGTTGCTTTTGTGCTGAATCTGTCCTTGACTCTTGACTACTCTGATAGAAACATCTTTTTTTCTTTTCCACCTCAAATTAATTTTCTGGCTTTGGTCTTGTATGACGCTAGATCACATTTCTATCCTCATGCTGTCGAATGCTGAGGAGCTGCTTATTTGTTTTTGAATGTTTCCAGTTATGCGCTGGAGACCCGCCAACTTGGCAGAAACTGATCTATCAGAAATGCTAGAGGTAGAGCCTGTTTTTCAGTGGTGAAGTTTGTTTGCTCAAAGTTATATAATGTATTATGAGGCAAAAGCTTGGTGAGGGCTCTTCACTTTTATATTTCTGGGTCAGCGTTGCTAAGGAAAGATGGTTTATCATGTCTGTATCGGATCACTTGTAAAGGCTTTGAGAGTTCATGAATATTTTATTACAGATGTAAGGCATGCATCACTGAGTTATGTCCCTTCCTCTCCTCGTTTACAGGTCTGAGCCATTGAATTTTGTCATTGAAGATGGAGCACATCCTTTTTTTTTATTGTGTGTAGTGATTCTGCTGACTGATCATTTTGACTGTACAGCCACAGGGCTGTCGAAGCATCAATATCCTTATCTTCTGTTGCGCACGTACAGGGGGGAAAGGCTATCAAAGATGGATTTGTTTCTTCAAGTATATAAGCAATGCAATATTTGAAAATTAAATATCTTTGTTTGGTTTAAAATACTTTAAACACTTCACAATAAAAGTGCTCCAGGATGATGAATGATTACTAAAGTTTAGCTAATTTCCTCTAAAGGAAAACAATATGTGTAGAAGGAACACCTTGCGTGATTTGTTGCTAATTTGTCAAACACAAAAAGCTGTTCATACACAAATGTCTGTATGTTTGGATCTTTTTTTTTGCAAGTGGCTGAAGTTCAGGGAATGATAAAAATGTTTTGGACAGGAGGCTGTGGTACAAACCTTCCTTAGTCCGGACTGCCCCTGCATACTGCCATAAGAATGAACTGCATGTCCCAGGTTTCCCTCAAAGCTTGCCTTTTTCTTGAATTCCCAATAGACACTGTTAAACCAGGAGATATACAATTATGGTGCCGTGCACTGAGTTTAGCTCAGAGGGCATTTTTCCAACAAGTGGGTTTAGTGTGTTTGGCCCACAGCATACAGCCTCCTACTGCTCTAGACCTGTAATACTGTCAGTTTATGAAGGCATTTCTCTCCGTTCCTCAGTCTCCACACAACAGCCTCAAACATTTTTATGATCCTAGTGTTGGCACCAGGTTCACTTAAGTTGTTCCTTTATTTTAGGACCATCCCCTTTCTTGGCTCTTAGAGACAATATTTAACTTGTGTAGAATAAGATACAGGAAGCATGCATGGTATGGTTATTCAGGGAGCTATATAACATAGTTATAAAGTCATGAAGTATTGAACTGTACAAAATATTCTTCTCAAAGATAATCTATTACCAATTGAGGTCTTATAGCAATGGACAAGGAAAATGCATAAAACCTTATATCGGTATTCATGTAAAATGACCTGAGACTACCCATTCTGTTTGAACATGTTCATGTATCATGTTGATGCCAGATCGAACCGACAGGAAATTGCTGTGGCCAGTCTTCCTCTCATTGTCCAGCGCTGTGCCCCAGTTTGGTTTTGAAGACTGACAAGTGGAGACTGCATGCCTCTCTGACACTGTGCCACAAATGGCACCACGTTCACCAGGACGAGACTTAATAAGGACATAGAACTGATAAGAAAAGTTTGAATTTAAATAGCTTTTTTTTTTTTTTTACAAGTTACAAGCTTGACAATAGTTTCAACTAGCTTCTTTTTAGGCCATTATTTATTGACTTTCCATACTCATACAGTGATGGTACAATACTTCTCTAGCTTAAGACCATTCTGACTCAATGGCCTCTCAGGCCAGTTGTCCAATTACAACAAAAAGTCTTGGTTAAACTATAGAGAAGAAAATCTTGAATAACCCATGTCCAAATTAAATAGGTACAGATATTTTTTTTTACCATCATTAGCCACATCTGAAAACACACATCAGGTCTACATTCTTTTTATGGACATCACATTCACCTGCATTCATTTTCTGGAGACCGATGCTAACCTTTACCATAGTTACTACTTGCCTAACCTTAACCTACAGCAATTCGCATATTTACTTTAAACCATGTTGTTGATTTAATAACAAAAGACATAATAACAATGGATTTGCGTCATGGGGACGTGATAAGGGAGGTAGGGCCCCATAAATTGAGAGCATACGTATTTTAGCCCTGACATTGATATATATTCTATATCACCAAACTAAACTTATGAGATTGTTAGTTGTTGTCCATACAGTTGTTGGCATTCTTGTTGTTGTCTCTTTGCAGCAGCGTCCTATAGTAAAACAAAGTGACTAGTGCTTCTTAAGGTCAGTGCCAGTTCCCTACCATTGTGTTATGGTGTGTGCTGCTCTGTCCTGCTGAGGTTGGGATTGAGGACGATGTGGGGGTCCTGATTGGAACCCGTGTCTAAAATCCTGTTTCTCTGAGCACTCCTCCAGCGGAACAGAGCTAGGACTGCAGTGGCATGCTGTTTAACAACCAGAACTCGTTTAGGCGCGTCACAACGTTCTCAAAGCCGTACCCAGAGTCTTGAGGTTCTACTTTAGCTGTACTTTTGACCTTTCACCAAATAACCATAACAGAAGATATTTTTATTAAAAGGGCAGTGCTATTGACCAAATGTCAATGATCAGCTTGGGTCTTTTTAATTGAGAGATTCAGTTAACCGTAGCAGCATTCAAAGTACTCAAAACTCAAAATCCTAAATACAACTCTTAAGTACGCTAATAATGAGGGGAACCCACTTGTGTTTTTAATTGTATAGTATTTAAGAATACAAGGTTATTTCAGACTCCTCTTTAACTGAAAATTAGGGTATTACCTAATTCCTGGTATCGCATACACATTCAGGGAAGTTGTTTTCCCTTGTTGTGCTGTTCGTGACAAGTTAGTCTGTTTAAACCTCTATCAGCATCATGGTCATTTACTTCTCTGCAATTTTGCAAAAACAAATTTTCTCAAACTTAAAATTATGTTTTGAAGTGTTTTTTGATAATTGGCATTGAACTAGTTTTTATAGTAAAATTTTTGTGGATTTAAATTAAATTGGGTTGCTTGTTTTTATACATTCATTCTTCGTTCTCAGTACATTTTTCTTTCTAGATATGAAATGAATTTCATATCAGAAGCCATATGGTCCAAAATGTGAAGGTGATCTTAAATTGTCTATTGTTACTTAAAAAAAAAAGTTTTTTTTTTTTTCCCCAGACACCAGTCATGTTCGCAGCATTTCCCTCTCCTGCCATCAGTCTATTAAAAGACATTTCGAGGAAATAGTCCCTCATTTACAGGATGCACCTTTCTCTCTTACACAGATGTAAAAAGTGTTCTGAAAATGAACTCTGGGTGCTTCAGGTACTTTCTCAATTGTAATTCATCTCTAAAGAGAAAGTTTGACATCTAGGTGTGAAAATCTCATTCTGCTTGGTTTCTGCTTGGTAGCCTATATCTGTAATATAATCTGTTAACCATATTGGTTTGCACAAGGATACATATGGATTTCACTAGGTGAATGAATATGACTTAATGCTGATTGTATTTTGTATTGTAGGTGGTCATACTGTCTATGTATTGCATGTGCCCTTTTATGTCACCAATAATACTGCCATTGTATTTGAATAAATCAAAGGAAAAAACACTGAAGACGACATATCAGGCAGAAGCAGAGCATAATTGCCCTGTGAAGGTTAACGATGCAGAGTTTTCCTAGTTCTGCCTCTATGGCTCTGTACATGGAAAAGGCTTGAGGGTGTGTAAAATGTTGCAGTAAATGTTTTGCTCCATAATTCCTCTGTAATCTTGTTCCCAAATCACTCCTTGACAGAAACGGGGACAAACTCTAAACACGTCTGTTTCTGTTATTCTATGACTAATCCCACAAGTTTGTAGTGTTACTACCTCCCACTCATTCATGAGCTCCCACTCTGAATCAAAGATCACACCACACACTATGAACTCTCTGGAAACTGTGGTGAAACCTCATTAGAAGGCTTCCCCTTTGCCATCTGTGTGGTACGTTGTATTTTAGTTGCCCGTCTCTTTCACCCTGCGTCACCTTCTGTACTAACATGAGCAAGATGGAGATGGAGGCGCTTTTCCGACTGATGGGATCACAGATTGTAACATGCACAGCCTTGGGCGCTAGCAGCCGGAGAATTCAGCCACGGCTCAGTTTCATGCGAATTGTGTGCAGCTGGCCACATAATGCTTGATTGAAACAACCATCTCATCTGATCTGACACTTCCTCCTCACTTTGGAAAGAAGCACACCAGAGGACGTACTGGAATTAAAACTGAATTCATGTCACTGCTCCAGCATCTAGATCAGTGACTGTCAAATCCTTAATCTTGATTAAACCAGCATTAAAACAGAACTAAACCAAAACCTATTTCTCTAAATTGGCACAAAACACAAACTGTAAACCTGAAATGTAAACAAGATATAAAGGCTTGACATCTTGTATTTTATTCTTGACATGCTATATTTTATATTTTATATTTATGCTATTATGTGACAATTTATGTATTCATTAATACTGAATTGTTCTGAGAAACATATTGTTTTTTGTGCAAATAAAAATTACACTAAATTTAATTTTGAACTTGATGACATGAACTGTAACTGCTCATGAACAAATCCAAAGTAGTCCTTGCCTTATGTCCCACCAGATACGCTGCACCTACAGTTTAAGGAACCTTGGCCATAATAAAATGCTCCCCGTGCACTTGGTATGCTTGCATGGAAGTCTATTAAAATGACTGAAAGTGGCTGGTTAGCTGGGGTAGCATGAGAGACAAAAGTGCAGGTCCTCTGTGGAGAAAGAGGTTGTTAGGAAATTAAAAGAGTGTAGCTTCCTTTAATGGCCCAGCTAGGGCTCCACCGGGGCCGAAGGAACCTGTTTGGTATTTCTGTCCAGCGCTGTTCTATCACTGCTCAAAGAGTTCGGAGGGGAGATAAAATTAGACACCAGATTTCAATCTTATTAGCTGCTGTCCCACTGGCAACCCCCTGAACACAGGCTTTATTTTCCTCCTATGCAAAAGGTTTAGGAGTCAACAGATTATTAAGTTATTAGATTTGAAGTGAAGATGATAAAGCCTTCCGACCTATTTGGAAGCCACTGTAATGACTCCCAGGGCAAATTTAACAGCAGTTCCCTTAGACTTGGCCCACCGCATATACTTTCAAAATTCCATACAAGTAGAATATAATTTACTCAACCACACCCGCTGTCGCCACTCGAGATTCTTGCACATTTTCACAAAATTCACACTTTTATCTGGTCAGGTTTTTTTTTAGGAAAACAGCACAGCCAAGAACAAATGGTATGTTGTAGATTTTGAACACGAACCAATCAGTGCGCAGCACACAGCTGTTCAGTCACAACACACATACACACAGCAACTAGAGATCGGCTTCATGTGAAAATAATGCAAGTGTTGTTTGTGAAGATAGTCAAAGTAATATTCTTTTGAATCACCGTAATGGCCATATGCTTATAGATTAGTTTAAGATTTCCTGAAATGCAAATGGACAAATTGTTGATTTTCCTTCTTTCATGGATGTTTTTGACATTTATTATCATGTTAGTAAAGGTGCTGTGAAAGATTGGTCTAAAGTAGAAATTTTATAGTTGATCCATGGTAAAGACTCAAATGTGCTACATAGTAAGTGTAAGGTCACTGCTGCAACGGCCAATTTTATACTATGGCCTGCGGAGCATATTGTCACTCATGGTTGGGATAAATGTACATTATGTCTGCAGAAAACGGGGTCCTCCCACAGAGGAGATCTATAACTGCACAAAAAACTGCCGCTTACCTTTTTAATAAACTAGATTCAGATGCCAACGAAGCCCTTACAAAACAGCACAACCTCACAAACCATCAGTAAAATGTCTAAAATCAGCTCCTCACACCTAGAATAGATACCTGTAAATTGACTGTGAATAATTTTGTGGTGCAGGTTGTTTCGCTTGACTCACCACCATCTTCTTTAATTCATGAACTCATGCTTATTCATCAGTGCATATTAATTCTGTCCAAGCAGGATTTTTCAGAGCTGGGTTTTGTCTGTTTTTCTTATATAATGGCATTTAGTGCAGAGGCCCCTGGCAGTAGGCCCCTGAGGCTCATACACAAACGAGTACCCAAAGTACTTCTGTTCTTGCCAACACTGTCCTCTTTTGTCTTTGTATAGAGATTAAATTAAAGCCACATCACACTGCTACATGTGTTAATTGTGGATATTGCTTTATTGAGTTGTACTGATGAGAATTATTTATGTAGAGGTAGTGGTTGCAGTAGACTTGATAATAACCATGGACTTGTTGAAGCATGGAGTGTTTAGGAGCTATTTGTCATCTGTTAACCTGACCCTTAGAACTCTGACCCCTTCCCTTTCCCAGCAGACGGATTGGGAAATGTTTGCTGTAGTTTTAATATTCTGCTAAATCATTGGCTTTAACATGCAGGCTGAGACTTCTATACCAAGATATTCACTCAAGTACATGTTTTATGAATGCAATGTAGTCTGTTCTAACACCCATGTGCTCTTTATAACAAACCAAGAAGAGTAAATTAGTTCTAACTTCTATCTTATTTATAATCTGTAAACCTGACCACAGTAGCAAAACGGACAAAGACTTTGAAGAGTGTGACCTTTTATTATCTCTAACTGTATAGTCCTGCTTTTAATCATAAATATTACATCCAAAGTTATATGATTGGAAAAGAAACAAACTAATCTACAAACAATATCACTGCCATTCAAAAAATGAATAATTAATGCTGATTGAAATTTAAACTGTAATTATTGTTCTACACAAAATTTCAGATTTCATTAATATGAGTGTATTAGCAGTGTTCTCTCATTGGTAATTGAGTTTGGTCTATTAAGTTTAAAAATACCCCTTTGCTCTGATGTCATAATCGTGTCACTGTGTAAAATCATCACATACAATTTTTGTAGACACACATGGTCAAATTGGACTGTTGTAGAATTAGACTGTAATTGGACCCAAACAGCATCTGAATTTGTGCTGTGAGTTTGTTCTCCCACCTTGATGTTGGCTAACGGCTGGTGTGAATCTCTCCTGCCAGGTGCGTGTGGTCTATTGGGACATTGTAGATCAACAGAGTGCAGCCAACAGCTGGGCACACGAATATGCATAAGCTCTCCCATTCAGGCACCTGAACCAAAGCCTCAACAAAAGTGTGACTGCCTCCTATGATCAAGTACAACTTTGATCAAAGTTTATTGTATCATTATTTAAACGTACCAGTCTTTTCCCCTGCGCCACTATTGTGAAGTGTTAGTCAACTGAGGACAGCACAGGTCGACCAGCGAGCTGCCTGCCTGCAGTGGGCCATGGCACTGTAAATTCTTTACACACTTATCCACTCCATAAAGCAAAGACACATTCAAATCAATGGAGAAGATGTGGTCCCTCATTTCACTGATGCAAATGACACAGGTGGTGGCAGCTAATCAGTTTGTAACGAGAAGTATTTTATTTTAGATTTTTATTGGACAAGTAAAAATAAAAATAATTAGTGTTGTTATACAAGATTAAAGTTGGACATGGTGGGACATTGATTTACAATGTTGCTGCAAGTTAAGCTACTCAATAACTTGTCGATTATCTGTACAGGATTGCTTCATTTCAGAGTTTTGATTGACAAGACTTTAATAAATTCCATCCAGCCATTTCCCGCTTATTCGTGGCCAGGTCGCAGGTGCAGCATAGTTTCAACAGGGACTCCCAGATTTTCCTCACATTAGCACACCTCCCTGAATCAATTACGCAAAAAATGTTATTGCATGGCTGATCTATAGTGCCTTTTGTTGTATTTATTGGAGCAGAAAAGGGTTTAAAACTAACTGGTATTTAATATTAAGATAACTTTTTCACATGAATGCTGACTTGCCAGTGAAAAGTATCTCCAGCTGTTTGTAGCAGCACTGAAATCTGTAAACTGAAATGAGACTAAACTGGAAAAAATTGAAGATAATTGTGGGAATCATGTTGGGCAAGACCAAAACAAACATCGTGTCTCAGTAGCTAAACATTTGTGTTGGCATGAGATGTATTTAATCACAAACTGCATGTTTCAAAAGCTGCTTTCCCAGTAATGAATGGTTGTTCAAATACTGCGATCAGCCTTTGCCCCAGAGATATTTTAGCTGTGATCGACCTGTCCTCGTTCCTCAAACTTTTAATCTTTCATCAGACCATGAAAGCCATTTGTTTTAATCAGCACTGTTTAATAATCGAAGGGCTCTTTGTTGAAACTGTTTAAAAGAAACTGACACACAATTATATTGAAGTGGCTTTGGAAATTGTCTGGTGTTGATGCATGTGGAAATTTATTCTTTAGGTGGTGTATATATATATATATATATATATATATATCCGTGTGTGCGTGTGTGCGTGCGTGCGTGCACACACACACATATTATAAAGGGTTAGTGATAAGATGAAGCACATGTGTTTTTTTTTGTGTTTTTTTCAGCAAAACATAAAGCTTAAAATAGTAGTATCATTTTACATGTTAATGGCTTGAAGGGCCTCCTGGGTGATTGCAGTTCAATGCACCATACATGAATGCCTAATAATGCTCAGTATAAGTAGATACAAAGGAGAGCCCTGGGACAAATTGTACAAAGGGAAACAATGAGCCAATGACCACATAATGTAGTGTGGCATTAGGGCAGACCAGCTGTGCAAACCCATTTCAGAGGAGTGTGTGTAGGGCTGTCTTAACCTGTTTTCTAGAAAGAAAGTAGACTGTCCAGCTGCCACTGTGTAAGCTTGTGCCCTGCTCCCTCCTGTGGGCAATTAGGCTCCATCTCATTATATAAGTGCAAAGGAGAACTGTTTCAGGGCTTTTTATCGCCTCTGCCATCGTAACTTTCATTTTGTAAATTTATCACCAACTGCCATTGCATAAACAAAACGTGCCCTTTACCTCAAACCACTTAATCAAAGAGTGCCACAGTTAAAACTAAAACAGAATTTGCTGTGATTGATGAAGGCAACAGGTTAATGTTGTTGATAAAAGCTTTGTTTTTGACATTTTCGCCATTTCACAATTTTATATCATTTTGCTGAAAACACCAACACAGATGACATTGTTTGGCTCTTTGTAAAACATAATTGTGTCAACAGCCCCTGAAGATCAGCCAGCCGACATTTTGATAAGTGCTTTCCCCACAAGGTAAACGTGATGGGCAGACAGGAGGCAAGTGTGTGTCTTTTTACACTGCGGGCCACCATGCATTCTAATGAAGTGATGGATTAATGTGTGCCCATTCACCAAGCTGCATTTGATTCTGTTATCAGGTGCAACTTATTACACCAGTAACACTTAGCCTGTATTTCCGCATTTCCCATTCACATTCTAGTTTTGCTTGCCCTTTTTCCAGTGGAGAATGGTCAAATCTCACACAAACTTCACTGTAGCTGGAAGGAAAGATCTATTTCTTGGTCCTGATTGGTTGATGGAAGATAAGGGTGTTCACTGTTTAAGGCAGTTGGTTAATGTGGGTGCATAGGTTTGTGCCATCCGAGTGGTTTAAATGTTTTTGTGTGTGTGTTGAGTTCATGGGAACATGATGGTGGTGGCCTATGCACTGTGGAAATAACTGTTGTGAATAATTGTGCATTACATGTTAAGCACAGGTATGAGTTTTATACATGGATACACTCTTTAACACTAGCTAAACTCTCCTTTAGCGCTTTGTTCACCATTAGAAAACCTTAAAGATGCACCTCTCAGGTCTTTGATCACTGGGTCTTCCTGAGCTCTTTTTGCTCTCACAATCAACCCATAACCTGTTCCCAACTTCCCATTCTTCTATTCTTTACAAAGGCTTCATCAGGTTAGCTAATGGCTTTTGGTTGTTTTTATCCTCTCACACATACAGCAGCTACATCATCGTAACGCATGTTTTCTCTCTCCGTTATTGCCTTTCTATTGTCCGCTGTCTTTGTTGGTGACAAACTTTTGTGTCAGCTGGGCGGGAATCTGCCTGTTTACTCTGATTAAATAGGAGCAGCTGAAGGGACCAGTCGTGCCTCCATTAGTGGAAGAATGCTACTGTGCACGTAGCAGTGCAGACTCTGTCTGTGGTTTCAGATATGTGGACCCTTTCTATAGCATTTATTTTGTTGTTAATCATTATCTGGATATTCAATTATTCTGTATTTTCTATTGTCCAGCTGTTTATTTTGGAGTGCAGGCTCAGAAAGATATATTTATAGAAACAATTTTTACAGAAAAATAATTGGACTGAAGATGTAAAACACTTTTGGATCACACTGGATCAAATTGTTTTGATCCAGTGTCAGCCTGAAGTCTGAAACAGGGTTTCCACCTGTGTGTTTGTGTGTGCGCTTCTCTACATTTCCAGCTACTTTTTGACCCCTTGGGGTCAAAAAGGTGCCTTCATTTTAAAAGATCTATCTTTTTTCTATCTAATGATACTCCTGTATCATTAATCTAATTAGCATTTATTAAAGTCCCCCTTATGACTTATCAAGTTGCAGATGTTTGGTTTGTGACTCTAATAGACACTTACTCACCTGTAAGTTAAGACTAACTAACAGAGATAATGGTATCAATGAAAGTCATGCACTCGGCGTCTACTGAACTGCAGGTTCAGATGTCATTCATACATCCAGTACTGTCTCTGAATCTGTAATGTAACCTCTGCTTGAGACTCACAAGCCTGAATAATACAGTATATTTACTATAGACCCAAATCAATTATTTATAAGACTGTTTCCTATGAGCAGTGGATGCATGACTACATGAGGGCAGCTGTAATATAGCTAACTCGTGTGTCACTCAAGAGGTGAGACATGTGCTGAATAATGGAAAGTAATGCGCAGAATATCCAGTACATTGTTTCATGTTAAAATAAAATATATAAAAAGCAAACTTGTAGTGATAGAATATAGTGGATAGAAATTGATTTTTTTTATGGACCATTTACAGTTTGGGCAATACTTGAACCTCAGTCACAACATTTACAGGCATGTTTTAGCACCTTTCTGATTATATAGAATATCATGTCAATATTGTTAACAGGATAATTTAAAAGATTTAATTTTTTTTGCTATTGCTCTCCCCAGTATTGGTCTATGCTATGTTCCTGGGGCAGGACAGATTTCCTGTTTATCTTCAAGCATCTAAACAAACACCAGTTGATTAATACAACTTCTTATTTTTTCTTTCAGGTCTTTGGTGATTATTATAACTTCCGGCATCGCAGAGTTGTGAAGAGATCCCTATCAGAGCACAGAGAGACTCAAGTGCGCTTGAAAAAAGATCCTAAGGTAAGATGAAATGTTTGTGTGAAGAGATGAATTAAATAATGTGAAGGGAATTGGAAATGTTTACC